>NW_027468598.1:27767055-27794555 GCF_046254945.1 Alosa pseudoharengus
GAAAGGAGGGTAGGGCAGACACAGTTTTCTGTGAATATCTCGAGAACCGTAAGGTTTAGGAGGACCATTTTTTTTTTGTATGTTGATCTCAAGGGGCCATGTCAACCCATTCCATAACCACTCATTTCATGTATAGCGCCACCTAGTTAAACACAAAAAAGTAAAAATGAGGTGTTGTAATCGCAGGTATCTGTGACCTAACATAGTCAAAACTGCACGAAATTGGAAGTGTAGGATCATTATGACACCCTCTGAATGCACGCCAAGTTTCGTGGAATTCCGTTCATGGGGGGCCACACAATAAATTAATTTATGTTACTATACACCAACTGGCCTGTAGGTGGCCGGAGACAGTTTTCTGTGAATATCTCGAGAACCGTAGGGCCTAGGAGGTCCACCTTTTTTTTGTATGTTGATCTCAAGGGGCCATGTCAACCCATCCCATTACCACTTATTTCATGTATAGCGCCACCTAGTTAAAAATTAAAAAGCAAAAAATTTGGTGTTTTCATCACAATATCTCTGGCTGACATGGTCAAAACTGCACGAAATTGAAAGTGTAGGATCATTATGACACCCTCCGAATGCATGCCAAGTTTTGTGTACTTTCGTTCATGGGGGGCCTTACAATAAAACAATTTATGTGTACATTTAGTGACGTACACCAACAAGGATTCCCGGGACACTGAAAGACCGGGGTACACAAAACTTGGTGGGCATGTACCCCCACATGGATAGCATGGAACTGTCATTTTTCGTTTTGATCTGTAGCCCCCCCGCTGGACTGGACCCCCCCGAAAGGAGGGTAGGCCAGACACAGTTCTCTGTGAATATCTTGAGAACTGTAGGGCCTAAGATGACCATTTTTTCCGTATATTTGCCTCCAGGGGTCATGTTAGCCCAGTTCATGTGCACACATGTGCACAAACAGATACACACACACACACACATTCACAGTAATCATGACACATACTCACACAGTAGACATATGTACGCTTCCATGCACAGGCACATACGCAGGCACGCACACACACACACACACACACACACACACACACACACACACACACACACACTCACACACACACACACACCCACACACATAACATAAACATAACACAAACAATCAAGAATTTCTCATAATTATGAACAGGCAAGATGGAGGTGGGGTTGTATAAAATGAATTTTACATGTGAAATCTATGAACTAATCATGTTTTGGTACTTGTTGTCTAGCAGATACCAGTGAGAATTGAGTGTGGATAATGCAATTTAGTGAGACAGTTAGAATCATATAGGCCTTTCAGCGTGATTTCTTTTTGTGGAAAAAATGTGCTGGACTGGGCGGCGGTCATATTTTGTACCGCTCTGCGGTACATCTAGTTGTGGTAAGGGTAGTTAATGTAACTGTCCCATAGTCACCCCATAGTACTCTCTCAGGGCACACTCTAGGCTAATTTACACCAGAAGCGTTTTTAAATCGTCTGTATGACATCCATCTATTGTTAGAGATAGAATTTCACTGGAATCAGTGCAGCAATTTAGACAGAAAGTTCTTAAGAGTGTATTACGTCTGTAATAATGAGTCCATTTCTATGGTTTATGTCTATTTTAGGGCATTTGTGAGGTGTAATAGAAATCCACACACACACACACACACAGGAAAAAGCTGTATAAATTCATTCACTTGTTTCACACACCTATGTCTAGTTTGCTGTGTAAATTCTCAATACGTGTTAAATGACGAGTCCCTTGAGCTCATGGTACTGTCCTCTTCAGCTCACACAGGAAGTTGAGTCCATCCTGAGGCTTCTACTTCCTCTAACGCAAAACCCCCAGGAGGTGGGTGGCGGGCAGAATGACCTGCAGGGCATGGTGGCACAGCTGAAGAACCTGGCTCAGGAGCTCACACAACAACACTCATCGCAGGTGAGTGTAGAGGATCACACATACTCACTCACTCTCTCACTCAGTCACACACACACACACACACACACACATACATATATACACACACACACACACACACACACACACATACACACATACACACAGTCTTTCACTCTCACATACAGACACATACACATACACACATACACATGCACTCCCCATGTGGTCTCAAATATCACGTGTGCTCAAGGCAGTGGGAACTGGGGGTAAAAAAAATAACAATGGCTGACCTGATTTTCATTCTCCCTGAACTCTGAATCATGGGTATCGGGCTGCAGCGAGTCTGTGTGAACATCTCTCTCTCAGTGCTGGCGTGGTGGTGGTTTATGTGTGTGGTGTGAGGTAGAGTAGGAGTTAGCATTGCATTAGCGGAGTTGGCTCAGTAAAGGGAGGCTGTGTCCACTACATTAATCAGCTGTGTGTGTGTGGGGTTTGACTGCCCATGGCGTGTTTCCCAGCATCGGGTCGAGCACCTGAGCGGTCTTACTGATAAGAGAACGGCGCGCACAGACCTGAGAGGCTTATCTGAATGGCAGCGTTCCCATCGAAGAATTTATGCTGACACTGAATGCTAACCTTTGCCAACTAAGCCCGGCTTTACTTCCATGAGCTGCAAGTTTGGGTCAGAATTGACTATCTGTGTTCTAAATGCCTGGCTAGATTTACTCTAGCTTCTAAAGGTCTTGATCCTGGATCAGAGGTAGCAGTGAAGGTCTCTGATTACCCACCTACGTCAGTGCTGGTACCTTTACTCTTGTTGCACGCTTGGGTCAACTGATAATGTATTTTTAATGCAGGTCAGCACTGGCTATCTTTAAGTTTAAGAGGCAACCTGTGGCACTGCCAACATTGGCGAGGCTTGCTTTACTATAAGTTCCAGTTTGGGTCAGCAGTTGCTAGCTTTCTTCAGTTCCATTCTGATTAGCATTCAGTCTTAGCATTGCTCGAAATACCTGCTTCAGTGCTGCGTAGGTTAGCCCTGGATAGTTTGGATTGATGTCAGTACTGGCTTATAGATAGTAGGCCTAGGTAGTACTTCACATAAAGTAAGTTTGTTGACAAAGTGTGTGTGTGTGTGTGTGTGTGTGTGTGTGTGTGTGTGTGTGTTCATTTAAATTATACAAAGTATAATGTAAGACATTTTTGTGGGGGTGGTCACAATGCCCCTCCATTCAAAGCTTTTTGAGACAGTTGTGCTTTGTTCTGGGTGTCCTGTGGACCTGATACAGTGAGTGAAAGGACAGGTGTGTGTGTGTGTGTGTGTGTGTGTGTGTGTGTGTGTGTGAGTGTGTGTGTGTGTGTGTGTGTGTGTGAGAGAGAGAGAGAGAGAGAGAGAGCTGAGGGGTACTTTTTGGAGGGACAGCATGTCTTTCAGGGCTGTTACTTGAGACCAGATAACCCAGTCCAGCCCATTGGTCTCACAAAGACAACACAAAGACCAGGCCTTGTCCCTCTCTCTCTCTCTGCCCCCCCCCTCCTGTTCTCTCTCTCCCTCTCTCTCTCCCTCTCTCTCTCCCTCTCCCTCCCTCCCTCCCTCTTATCGCCCTGCTGTAATGTGGGCCTGTCATGTGATCTGTGTTGTGTTCTGTCTCTCTGTGCGGTGTGCCCAGCAGCAGCTCAGTGGCTCCATTGTGGAGGTGGGGAGTGACCAGTCTGAGAGCCCGGCCCAGATACAGGACCTCAAGGATCAGGTGACTGACCACACCTCATGTGCTGAAACTATCACGTCACTATCACTCACATGGCTGGAAAAGGACAGATTTATGTGTGTATGTGTGTGTGCGTGTGTCTCTGTGTTTGTGTTTATGTGAGGGTGCACGTTTGGGTGGGGGTGGTGGGGGCTAACCTATTCATATTGTAGGTAGCTGCAGGTTCAGTTACTGTTTAGTTTTTCAAACAATGTATACCAGGGTCAGGTCTGGTTTTGGTGGAAGTTGAAGTACTTAGGAAGACATTCATTCACTGAAAGAGGTCACGGCAATTTGTCACATTTCTGTGGATATTACTGTAGTGTGTGTCATATCAGAAACCTTTTTCCCTTCATTTCATTTCATTTTACTTTATTTACTTTATTAGATCACCACAAAGTATATAGCTTCTTTTATGAACCCTAGTCTTCGTAAACACTTCCTGATTCAATAAACGCCCAGCTTTGACAAATACCCATTTCTGCCAAATGCCCTGGAGCTGTCTGAAACCAGGTGCACCCAGACCATCCATGAACTTTGTGCCCCCTAGTGGTAGCTTTGTAAATTACCTTTTACATAGAACCAGAGAACCAGGGCATTGCCTAACCTTCTCCCTCTGTCTCTCTTCCTCTCTCTCTTCCTCTCTCTCTCTCTCTCTCAGGTGTGTGTGCTGCAGGAGGAGAATCGTGAGCTGAGGTTGCTGTCGGAGCGCTGCAGGGTGGAGGAGGAGCACCTCCACCAGGCCATCAGAGACCGAGATGAGGCCATGTCAAAGTAAACACACACACACACACACACACACACACACACACACACACACACACAGAGAGATACGCAGACACACACATACGCACACACACACACACACACACACACACACACACATAGAGAACTTAATAGGAGTTTCTTGTCAACATCCGGCACACTGAAGCTTATGCTACAACAATTATACGTTATATAAATTAGACCAGTCTTCTGAAACTATTTTTCCACACTGCAATCAGAAAACTTCAGTTGCGCCTGGTGTAGCAGTTTTCCAGGCATTTTATATAGGGATGTCCGATATTGGCTTTTTTGCCGATATCCGATATGCCGATATTGTCCAACTCTCAAATTTCGATTCCGATATCAGCCGATACCGATGTCGATATGTGGGTTATTTTTCCTCAAAACTAATTTAGGTAACATCACATATCTCCTGTTGTGGAATTAACACAACATGCTTAATATTATTGTGATGCCCCACTGGATGCATTCTTGAATGCAACAAGGCTTTCCAAATGTTAACATTGTCTGTGCAAAATAAGAAAAATACTTCAACTTAATTTAGGGAAAAAGTGCCATGTTTATTTTTTATTTTTTAATTGTCTCAAACAACAGTTTGGATTACACTCTCCCTGAGATAATTTTGACAATGCACACAACAAATAGGGCAAATTTGACTTCTTCACAAATGATAAAACATTGTACCTGAACAACTATGTGCAACATAGCAGAATGTAAAGCCAACTAAAATAACAGGCATAGTGTATGACAGGCTACCCTTTTTCTGTGTTAAATGAGCCTGCATTTGTAGGATGCTTCATGAACTGTTTCTTTAACTAAAACTCAATCACCTTAATTGAATGAATGCACAAATATGAGTCAATTACAATGTGGCAAGCAACTATACTGCACAATTTTGAAAACATTTGTTTGAGCTACAAAAAATACTTCAGGCTTGAGGTGAAGTACATAACGGGCCATATCCACAATCAGGCTTGGAATTTCACCATTTTAGGGGCAAGGCCACTTGGCCTTCAGTTGGGCATATTTGGTGGGGGGCACAAAGGCCACATGTCAGGGCACCGAGGCCAAAGTTAACTATACAGTAGTAGGCTATAAAAACGATCAAAGTTGTATTCACTGCAGTAGACCTGCATCACTGTATACAAAAACATAAAACATGACATATTACATATAACTGTAAATCATCTGATCATCTAATATTTTCAGATATCTAGGCTATATTTAACATTTATTTTATATTTGGCCTGTTATGAAATCATGTATTGAACAATTTAAGCACAGCTCAGCTTTAAGAAACTCAAATAGCCTAGATGAATGCTTAGCATTTTGTGATAATTAAGGCTACTTTCACAAACTCTTACAGTCAGCTGTCCTCTGATTTACTGATATCTAGGCGACATTTGTAATATTTGTTTTGTATTTGGCCCGTTATGAAATAATGTGGAACAATTTAAACACAGTGTAAAACTTAAATCCCAAATTTGGAGACATCCATGTATGTTGAAATTTACTGCAAATTCAAAACGGGATTAGTCTGGAACGGCTAACTGTACAGGGGACTGATGTACACCTTTCTGCTCGGTAAGGTCTGCTGTTTATTCTGATATATGGTTTGTCATATGTTAAACGAAGGGTTCTTAAGTATTCCACCGAGATGAATGGATAGGGAGATGGACGCAAAACCTTCAGTAGAATTTATGATTGAATGGTATTATTTACTTTTCTCGCGAACCGTTCACCACAGCAATTAGCGGCTAACATCGTTTAAAAGCTGAGAAAAAGCTCTTTCATGTGATACTTGTGATGTCTGTGTGATGAGTAGGCTACTTCGCGAGTAGTTCAACTGAGAAGAATGGGTTAATTTGGACGCACTTTCTTGCGCTGTCACTTTCTCCACTGCGTAATTTGGCCATAGGTATATATATCGCTATTAGTAGGACGCAAAGCAGAATATTTAAAGAAGGAGGCACCAAGGCCACCGTGGCCTGTAAACCTCTGATTTTCAAAGGGGCGTCACGGCCAACTCAAGGGGCTACGACGGCCATGGCCAATTCCAAACCACAGACATAATGTTGAAACAGAGCGAGCAAGTTTGTTACTGCAGCCATCCACGCTTGTTTGTATGCTTCAAGACGCAGCTTGATGAGGTCATCATCTGTGCGCCGGTAAACGCTTCAGGAGCGCATAGGCACTATTTGGGTGTAACGCAAGCATTATTTTATCGGTTTTAAGGCAAAAAAAATCCGATAACGATATTAACAGATATTACATTTTTATGCTAATATCGGGCCGATAATATCGGTGGGCCGATATTATCGGACATCTCTAATTTTATACGTTTTAGTCATAATTCTGCCATAAGGGCATTGCGAATATGTTGCATATGATGCATTTTCATTCATTGTAGGTATAGACATCATGATCACATTATCCCAAACAAATAAACAAACAACAAAAATGACACACACACACACATTCACACAGTCACACAGTCACACATACATGCACACGCACGCACAAAGATCTTGACAATGTTATGTACCTGTCACCTGTCTGTTTCTGATTGGCAGGAAGACACTGATGGAGGCAGAGCTTGTGCGTAGCAAGAACGACATGATGAGTCTGAATAACCAGCTGCTGGAGGCCATTCAGAGGAAGCTGGAGCTCTCACAGGAGCTGGAGGCATGGCAGGTGGGATGGGTGTGTGTGTGTGTGTGTGTGTGTGTGTGTGTGTGTGTGTGCATATGCGTGTGTGTGTGTGTGTGTGTGTGTGTGTGTGTGTGTGTGTGTGTGTGTGTGTGTGCATATGCGTGCGTGTGTGTGTGTGTGTGTGTGTGTGTGTGTGTGTGTGTGTGTGTGTGTGTGCATATGCGTGCGTGTGTGTGTGTGTGTGTGTGTGTGTGTGTGTGTGTGTGTGAGTGTGTGCCTGTGTGTGTGTGTGTGTGTGTGTGTGTGTGTGTGTGTGTGTGTGTGTGTGTGTGTGTGTGAGTGTGTGTGTGTGTGTGTGTGCATGTGTGTGTGTGTGAATGAAACCCAGTGAGTGAGAGACACTAAGGAGAGTTCACTCAGACGCCAGCTTAGAGACACTATGCTACAGACACTATGCTACAGCACCCTCTGCTGGTCACAGTCTACCATGCCCATTCGAGAGGGAGATGTCATGCCTGGTTGCCAGCTGTCCCATTCATGCCCTTTCGCTGGGCACCAGGGCTACTGACAATTGCTGGCCAATGGTGTAGCCAGGAAGTGTTAAACTCCCACCCTCCAGCCATCAGAAGTGAGACATAGTTGCTATATCGCAACTGTAACCAATGGCTTTGTTTTTAATCATGTATTTTCAGCCATATGGAGGGTATGGTGCCACAGCTCCCTCTAGTGGTGGTGAAGATTATAACTTATGACAAAAAGAAGACCTTGCTCACTTTAGCCCTAAAATATAGATATTATATTGCAGACCCGGTCACTGTCTATTAAATATACTGTCACACTCAAATACATGGAATATTCAGGGGTTTTAATGTCTCTTTTATGTTTCTTTCTTTCTCTCCCTCCACACACACACTCTCTCTCTCTCGCTCTCTCTCTCTCTCTCTCTCTCTCTCTCTCTCTCTCGCTCTCTCTCTCCCTCCATCAGGATGATATCCAGGTGATTCTTAACCAGCAGCTCCGGACTCAGCAGCAGTGTGATCAGAGCCAGAGGAAGCCTGTGGCGTCTCACCCCCTCTCCTTCCTGCGCCGCTCCCGTCGCCTCTCTAACGCGCCCGTCTGCGTCTCCCAGACAACCACCACCACCGACCGCAACGGACCCTCGCCCTGGAGGGACTGGCTCAAGAGGGGCAAATGAGCTGCACTAACTGCTCCCGCCCCATCTTAAACCTGAACAAGTACCCCAGGGGCAAGTCAGCTACAATTCCTACCCCCTTTATAAACTTGCGACTACACCAGGGGTAAGTGAACGGCTCCAATTGCCCCCTACTAGATGAACACTAGATGAACTGTACCCAGGGCAAATGAGCCGTATTACCTGCCCCCACACAAACTACACAGACTGCACCAGGGGTAAGTAGGCAGCCCCATCTGCCCCCAAGAAGACGAGAAAAAGTGCACCAGGGGCAAATAAGCATCAAGACATGCCCCCATGCAAAACACACAAACTGCACCAGGGGGCATGCACCATCTGCCTCCTCAGAGAGCAGATGAACAGTAAGACACGCCATCTGCCCCCATGGAGGCCAAGCCAACTGCACCAAGGGCGATATAGCCAGACCATCTGCCCCAACACATACATGAAGTAGCTGCACCAGGGGCAGTTGTTAGTGGGGAGGGAAAGGGTGGGCTGATATCCCCCATGGGGCCCGAGTTCAGCAGCCGCTGGAAAATCGGCTGGCCATGAACATGAATGCGCCTGGTGCTAGGGGCTATTCGGACACAATGGGAACGAGCCCTGAAGTCCACTCTTCCTGATAGGTCTCATGATTAGAGCACTACCAAGTCCCCAGAGTCCACTGTTTCACATGGGCAGGCCTGAGAAGATGTACTCCTCGAAGAAGAAGAATGAAGGAACGGATGCCTTATGCCGGTGATTTGGATCACCACACCTCTGGGAAACACAAAGAATGTGTTTTTTCTTTTTTCTCCTGATCAAATAGTTCAAAGAGGTTCTATTTTGTTGTATGAAGTTGTATTATTTGATAATGCAAATGTTATGTTAGATCATCATTCAGTCAGTATTTGTATTTATTTTGATAAGTTTTCCCTGTTATTGTGATTAAAGCTAAGGGAACAAGCATCACTGATCAAAGCATGTGCATGTCGGGCATGCACTTCCTAACGGTGCATTTAACACTGTATTTTTCAAGATGCCTGACTTGGCCCTGCAATATCCTACTATCAATGACTTTGCTTCTGACTATTCACAGAGATTATTGTGTGCATACACAAAGCCTTACTCTAGACACTATTCACATCTCTGAACTGTGATTGGCTAGAGTGTATGTTTTCAAACCAATGTTGACACTTGTTATTTAACCCAGGTGAGGGCTTGAGATTCCAGTGCACTTGTATGAGGTCAGAAAGTGTGTTGCAGGTGAAACACACTACTGTATGCTGTAACAGATCAACCTGCTTTTCTATTGAAGTCCAATGGACTAACTCACACGAACACATTGGCCACGAGTCCCTCCGACGTCAGAACCCCCATGAGGGGCCTTTTGAAATAGAGAAGGAGATGGTTCATCAGGCCTGATGAAGATCTGTTGAGATCGAAACGTTGCCTTTTAAGAATAAATAAAGTATCTCTTGGAGCCCATATACAGTGTGCAGACCATCTCCTTCTGACACGTTTTGTCTGGCACCTCTTACAACATATTTTGGATGTGCGCACCCGTCTCTACAAATACGGCCTTATGAAATAGCCATCACTACACTACTGACTCGCCTGAGACGCACAAGGGCGTGCTCACCGGGCTCATGACCACAGGTGCTGGGAATCTTGTTCTGTTGGCTTTTGCCACGATGCTGTACAGTATGCTTCCTGCTCCAGGGCTGGTTGGTGATTCACGTCTCTGATGCAGCTGCTGAAGCCATTCCCTCAGTGATCCCTATATGTGACTCCGTCACTTGTCAATCAACAGGAACAGTCCAATCAACTGCATGCATAGGAATGCCCGTCACATCCATTCTTTCTATTGGCCTACAGAACAATGTGTAGTTTACTCACATTTCAACACATGCTGGTCACAGTTAAACTACTGATTGGTTTGTTCATGTGTGTCTTTTTTTTTTTTGTAAAGCAAACTGTCTAATGCTGTAACAATGTTGAAAAATAAATGATGACTGACTATTTGTAGTACTTATTTGGTGATATTTGTAGTATGTTGATCTTTGAAATGCATGGTAAGGTGTTTATGTAGTGTTGTCTTGGAAAGCACATGTGAATGCCTTATACTGTGAAATAAAGTCAGTTTTGTACAAACACACAGTTAGCTCATTGGTCTGTTTTTCATTGGAAAAGAAATGGAAACATTAATGGTAACACTTTATTTACAGTAAACTCAGAATATATCCATAGCAGTGGAGTAGTCTAAGTGATACGCAGGACTACACAGTATACCCACTTAAAAAGCATCACCATCTCAGTATAAAACAGGCAAGGATACGTACTAACATTTGGGGTTGATCACAGTATACCCACTACAGCTAACTAGATTACATCACAATATACCCACATCAGCTAACTAGACTACACCACTGATCCATAGAGCATTACAAACACATTTAAAAGGGGTATAACATATTTATGTCTCATAATGATTAACATAAGTCTCTACAACCATTCAAAAGTAGTTACGGGATAAGTTTCAATGTTGTGGCATGAGCTTTTGAGTTTATTTATATTAGTCATTAGTTGATATAGTGGCGTAAAAATAGATGCGTAAAAAATAAATTTTGGATTAAAGAACCCACAGACACTATTCTATAGTTGAGGTCAATGTCAAGGTCATATTAGTTGCATGGCACATTTTAACAGAGGTTGGGCCAAAGTGCTTTACAATTAGACAAGTAATTCATTTGTAATACAATAAAAAGAAAGTTAATAGTGAATCATTACCAAATAAAAAAAACAGTAAAGGGAATAAAATATGAGATAGTAATGATTATCTGGTTGATCTATGGTTAATAGCATTTCAAATTTTATTCAAACAAACAGCTGTTGTTCATCCAATTGAATTTCTATCAGCACCACCTGTTACAATAGCAGTACCTGAAATGGCCAGAGGATGTCGCCAAGGGGCCGTTGATTTAAATACACTCATTTGAGTGAGTCGGAGGCTGATGCTGAGGCTTCGAGCTAACTACAAGTCAAACAATGCCAGAACTTGTCACTTTTCCAAGGTACAGTTTAATAAGTGACGTGTCTCAACACTTTACTCTATGGTAGTAAGTTTATAATCCAGGGCCTCAGATGGTCCACCCATGTCTTTGGAAAGGCCTGTTTTTTTGTTATTATTGTTTTCGTAAACATAACCATGTAAATCTATGGAGTCACTGTTGCTAAAGCCCATTGGCATGCCCTCATGGCACCAGTGAGCCTCTTGCTTAGAAATTAGTTATTAAGGAGCTCCGGGAAAATAGGCAATACTATCTGACGGCATTGGAACAAATCTCTTCACAGGGTGAGGTGAGGTAACCTTAACTGGAAAAGGAATTTAGGGAGGAGGCTCACCTTAATTAAAGCATTTGGCTGATATTCACATTCATTCCCCTCCTCCCGGACAATTTGCAAACAAGTGTGCTGGAATCAAAAGCAGAGCATGCTGACCGTTACACCACAGTGCTTGAAGCAGCAGTGTTTCTGTACAGCATGAACTGTTTGTTCTTCTCTTTAGAGCTCTCTGTAGGATACCTGCTCTCATACATTAGGAGACTGGATGTGCGTGTGTGCGTGTATGTGTGTGTGTGTGTGTGTGTGTGTGTGTGTGTATGTGTGTGTGGGCGTGTGTGTGTGTGGGCGTGCGTGTGTGTGTGTGTGTGTGTGTGTGTGTGTGTGTGTGTGTGTGTGTGTGTGTGTGTGTGTGTGTGAGTGAATGTCAAATTCTCAACATTCCTTACCGCTTGGTCCACATATGGCGTTTCAGACCACTCTGCTCTGCTAACTGTAATATGACTATTTGCTTCCACAAACACAAACGGTACAGTATCTTGAAGGCTATAGACATTAACTCTGTATTATGTCTACATTGACGTCACTAAGACATGCACTAGGCTACACAAAATGTGGGAAATGTACAGAATTATCTATAAAACACACTGAGCAACCATTTCCAGCACAGTAATATGAACACCCTCAGCAGCCAAGAGCACATGCTAAACCAAATTAAAACAAAGTATTTGTTTGTTGTTGTTTGTTGTTTGGGATATTGTGGTTTTGTGGTGTCTATACCTATCCTGGATCAAACTGTATCAACATGTTTGTGGTTGTCGTATTACAGAATTATAAACCACAGGGATATAGACAAGACACACACAGGTGGATAAACACTCTATTCTAGTTCTGTGGCATCAGTAAGATAGTTATTGTTTTGTGTAGTTGGCCAGACACACTAATGATCCTTTGTGTGTGAGAGGCAGACAGAGAGACTCACTGTTTTCTACCCACATAATACACAGGCTGGTCCCTTGGTCTGGCTACCGTGGCTGCCTAGCAACCTACTGGTCGCTCACCTTCTCCAGTTTCGGTCACGTGAGCCAGGAGTTTCAGGCCCCTCGTTAGTGCGTGCTCAGGGTCCAGTTTCCTCACAGACGTGCGGACCGAACAGAAGGGCTGTGTGTGTGTGTGTGTGTGTGTGTGTGTGTGTGTGCAGGGAGATCCGTCAAGATTAGAGGGACCAGGAATCTCTTTTCCTCACTCAGCTTCCCCCGAAACTCTTCTCATCAGCGTAAGGTTTTATTTGTCAGGTAGTTTGATGTTTGGTTGTGTGATGATGCCTATTCAGTCATCATTTCCAGTGTTTCTCTTATCTTGTTTTAATTGGCCAAGGAGTCAGTTCCTCAATCCCGATTTGATCTGATTCTGTGAAGAGGAAGTTTAAGGATTAACAAGCTCAAAAGAACAGAAAAATAGTGATGACCAATAATGATGGCCCATCCCATATGTTAGAAGTGACATGGTTACCAGTTCCCATGTCAGCGCAATCCATTAAAGATTAACACTTCCTGTAGAGAAAGAAAAACTCACTCCAGCCTTCCCAAGCTCGTAACACTGCCGGGTTTGTGGAGACTTTACCCTGATGAGGTTGTTATGGAAACTAACCACAAGCCATCTTATGTCACAACTCCACACACACAACAAGACAACTGGGCCTATCTTATTTACGCTCTGAGCCTCTGAGTTATGGAAGGTGTTGAAGTCTTAGGGAACACTGCAGCTAAGCCATATTGTCATATACTGGTCATTTCAATCATTGTTTCTGAGAACTGACCTGGCAAACAACAACATTAAATTAAATGTTTATGGTGCTTTATTTAGGTACTCAAAACGCTTTAGCTGTGAAGGTGGGGGAGGATCTCACACCAGAAACAAACTCCCAAACAAAGGTGGAGCAATGTTTCAAAATGGGGGACATAAACAGTCATCAAAGTATGCATCACAAATTCACCATTGTTCTGTGTGAAGTGCATGATATGATAGGGAGAACAAGCCATTTACATTCTTCATCATTCTAATGTGTCAGAGTTTTTGTTTTGTAACCATCAAACCAAACAAAAAAGTGTTCTATCACTTCTGTAACCACAACTTTTTGATAATTTATAAAGGTAAAGAAATATACTTTCTGCAAAAAAGTTGGTCTTCTGGCACAACTTACCCAATATGCGGTAAGATGAGCCTAAGTGTGGGGTAAGTTGGTCCAAAACAAAGATTTTGGGTAAAACATTTTTTACTTTCTTAGAACAATAGTTTAATTTCTACAAACAGTAACAAACACCAACATTTAACTGAGAATTTGGCAAATAGCTTCAACTAAAAATTTGCCAAGATTTAGGCCTATAACATTTTTTGTTGCCTTTTTACCTTTGAATTCATCCATTTAATTGACTTAAATAAGTCAGATTGATTTGCTACCTAGTCTCTTTAGCTCTTAGTAACACTAAGGAACCATACCAAGGAACCAACCAAGGAACCAAATTTTACAGATGCAACACAAGTACTAGTTAGCCGTCTCAATTACCCCAGTCCTGGTGGCTCATCTGAAAAGAAAGAAAATGCTTCTCACAACAAGCTAAGGTAACATTCATGATTTTGTTTAGCCCTCATATCATGCTTATCATGCTTTAAAGGACACCAATTGAAGTGTAATCCATCTGAATGTTGTTCTGTTCACGTTTCCTCTAAATCACTAACTCTGGACATGAATGCAATCCACTTGGAGAGCAAAGAAATCATATTTTTACACATATATATTTTTTTACCACATGTGCCATGTGCTGTGCCTTTCCACAGATTGTAAGGAGTGATTCCTTCTTCCTTAAAATCCTGTTACATGATAAAAAAATTGTTTACGGTTTCCTAGAAAAAAGGGGTGTCTCCTCTTACCCCTATGCTCAACTTACCCCGTTCTCCCCTATGCAATAGCAGACATTGTTGGTCAGTGTGTCACTTACAAGGAAGACATAATGTCTTATTCATACTGGATGTGAATGTCTTCTTCCTCCATGCGGTCACCAATGACTGTTTGTACTGTCTGTATGGAGGTCACTGTGAAACAGAAACCCTTAATTTTCCACCTGCTAATAGCAGACTGAACGGATGAACGGATGAGTGCTAGAAGGCTGAGATGGGCAAAAAAAGCAGTCATGCGAAGCAATTGCAGTGCAGACCCTCGCCCTGCCCTGCCCTTCCCTGCCCTGTCCTGACATAGGCAAAGTGAAACTAAGTTCCAGCATCTGCACTCTGAGCTACAGTACATTGATCACGTAGCCTTATATGGAAAATATCAAGTAGATTGAACCTTTTAAGGGGGGGGGGGGGGGGGGGGCTTGTAATTTAAGCAAACAAATTGGAGTCAAACAAGTGGATCATTCATTAACACATGCATGGTTTCAGGGGAGCACATCTGTCAATTAATTTAAGACATTAAGAATATGAGACTATAGCCAATCATGTGTGCAAAAAGGCTCTTGATTTTGACACTGTACCCAGTTCCATAAATATCCCCATATGAATGCAGCAATCTACTTTAGAAATTCCCCAAATATAAAAAAGGCACTCTCTGTTTCACTGTGTTTCATAGGTAGCCTGAGGTTCTTTGTTTTGGTACTTACTCTAATATCCCCACTGTGAGAGTATATAGCTGCCAGCCCCTTACACATCTGGGTCCAAACACAAATCTCCTCACCATTAACTATTAAAAATCTCCCCAAAGGATGAGGGCTTCTGTTTCGCAGTTCCTGCAACTAAGCATGAATCACATGCGTGAATGACTGTTTGGTTACATGGAGCTGACGGCCCACACCCAACCACCTGCATTATTAAAGCAGAAAACACAGCTATGGGTTGAGCCTTTCGTCACCTTAGACGTGCTATCGGCTGCTGAGTCTTCACAGAAGGAGTCAACAGATAATTATATACATTTATATGCATACCTCTCTATTTTCAAAAACCTCCTGAAGACCCACCTCTTCTGAGAAAACCCTCCTCATCTAGCACTTCTAAACAGCTGGACATGCTTAATCGAGTACTTATTTAATCGACTTTCTTCTCTGTCCTGACTATCCCTTCCTTCAGTCAGTGCAGATTTGTATATACATTTGTTCTTATGGCAGACTTTTATCTAAAGCGACGTACACGAGAGGAGCAACACTAAATAGAGTAGGAGGCCTTGGAGCGCCAGGTAATACATCTATTCAGTAAGGCGAAGTGCAAGGATCGTGTCAATAAGTGCACAGAAAGAGTGAGTTTGGTGCGTTAGAGGAGTTAGGAGAGGAATTGCTCTCGGAAGAGATGGGTCATCCTTTACATTAATCACATTTTTATGGATGATGGTTTGGCTGGGTTGCTTCCCTTGCCACAGGAGGTCTCCACAGAATTTACGTGAGGTCAAACAGACTGCAAGACAGATGCCAGACAGATGCCAGGACAGCACTGTCTCTTGTTCGATTTCATGCCAGATCCATGTTAGAGTTTACCGTTATCAGGAAAACCCTACTGTACGCCTGGGTGGTTGGCTCGGGCACTATCTGACTCACAGGTTAAAGAGTGTGGTGTTGTGAAGTGTTGGGGAGGCTGACACTGATCCGCTGTGGGCTAAATGGATGTTGCCATGCCGGTCCGGGCTGGGCTGGGCTGGGCTGTAAAATGAGAAGAGTTCCTCCCCTTTATCATATAGCGGAGTCAGACTCTGCTGAATATTTTACAGGGCAGCTGTTAGTGCATGCAAGGAGCCGTGTGGGCCCTGTGAGAATGCCAAAGATTATCGAAAGACTGTTGAAAGACTTCAGCATACTATATTGCATTCAAAGACACTTTTTTTTAGGAAGAAACGGTGGTTTGTACATGTTGGTTTATCTTGATAAATTTGACAGTATACTAAGGTACACTCATTTCCATACACAAGGCTTTATTACATGTGATATATTTTTGTTTGTTTTAATGCCCCCACTTCCTGGAATAACATTCAACACACTTCTAAAATTACATCTTTGTTCAAATCTCTAATCTCTAATTTCCCTGTCTCAAACTGTACCTGTTTTATTCTATCCTTTTACTTGCTTTATTTTTATCTTTTTTATTATTTGTTAGTTGACTGTGTAATAGGCCATGCTCTCTATTTTGTATATTTGTTGTATCTCATGAGATCATCAGCTACATTGAAAATGAGGGCTAGCCTCAATTGTGTTTCTGGGAATGAAAATAAAAGTGTTTGAATCTTGTGTTGTGTTTGTGTTTTAAATCTTCAGGAGGTGTCCCCCAGCTCTGGTTTGACCTGTGTGCATCCTGTGTGAACGGAGTACAGGAAGTGTTGTTTGAATTCAGGAAATGCCTCGTGTTGGGTACGTCATCAGCCCTCACTGTCACTGTAGAGCCACACTGCAACACACCACACTACAGTAAGAACCAAAGATTCAAGAACAGAGCTCCGCTCTAGAATCTTTGGTAAGAACCAACCGTGTGTGAGGGTTGGGGACAAACAGAGAGTGGGGAAGGTCACCCAATAGTCTGCACATCTGTGTCTGCTGAATGAATACACGTAAATAGGAATCTAAACATTTGTGGAGTATAGATTCAAGGCTTAGAAAGTAAGCAAGTAAACGAGGAAATAGATCTTGGTATATGCTGAAATTCATGTTTATGGTATGCCATGTTACAAGCTTGTACCCCATTCTGTCAATTCATTCACCTTCACAGAGAATGACAATCTGAGTTTATCATAAGAGTTTATTGTTTAGCACAACCAAAAGCACCTCAACATTTGTCATTTAAAAACAAACTGCTTTTTAAGAAAATGTGGAATGTGGAGAGCAGATGTATGTGTGTGTGTGTGTGTGTGTGTGTGTGTGTGTGTGTGTATGTGTGTGTGTCTGTGTGTGTGTCTGTGTGTGTGTGTGTGTGTGTGTGTGTGTGTGTGTGTGTATGTGGACAGTAACATAAGCCTTATCAGGTGTGCCTTATCAGGTGTGGGTGACTCTCCCAGGTGTCTTCCGCACCCCACCGCACACACAAAGTGACCCTCACAGAAGACCACCTGTCCACCCGAGTCCTCGTCCAGATCAGGTGACCAATCCCGCCAACCCCCTCCACTTCAGACCTGTGTCTGAGTGCCTCCTACCCATGAAACACATGACCTATGAAACATTGATGCTGTCATATATCTTTGCCCACCATGAAAGCTGATAGGTGTGAGGCAGGTGAGTGACTACAACAGGTCCACTTAGAAACTCATACAAAATATACAAAGTGATGACTGATCGGATGATATTAGTTTAAACATTATTAACTGCTGAGTAAAAAATATGATATTTCAAAAACAGAAACACCACAGTGTTTTTAACAATTGAAGATGAAGATTCACAGATTCCTAAAACAAGAGAAGGAAACAAAAAATATAAGCCAATACATGTATGCGAGCAAAAAAACTGCATGAAAAAAAAAACTTAATATAAGCAAAAAGTTACAGACATATTTGTTCATACACATTGTCTTGTAACAGTGTAAGACAAAGCGCACAATATACTTATATACTATGCAACATATTTTGCTAAATAGTCTTTTTTTTTTACAAAACTCTTTTCACCAAAGCTTTCAGACATTTAAGTGACCATCTTACACAAAAAAAAAGCCAAATACAATAAAAAAAAAAGTGTTGAATCATAAACACTCTGTCCACCTTGAGCATGCTGATCGCAAACACAAGACACAACTAAGACCACAATACAAAAGCCAAAACACGTACACACACACGCAGAGCCCTTCATTGCGGAGTCATGTGGGACATCATCTCTGAATGTCCGTTATCGTTATCATTAACACACACACACACACACACACACACACACACCTACTGGAGAGTGTAAAGTTTGTTTTTCCCTCTCTTGAGAGTTCCTCCGCTCTCGTCTCGCCTCGTCACGTCTCACACGTAGTCCCTGCGGTCGTAGCCGGGCCCCCCAGGAGCAGAGCGCGGGGCCGAGTACGCCATGCGGGACGGGTTGTACTTCTTCTCCTGGGGGGGGCAGGAGCAGCAGAGCAGCGACCCCCCCATCAGCAGCAGCGCGGCTGCCGCCCAGCCGATGTAGAGGGCGGCCCCCAGCTCCCGGCGCTGGGCATCGGTCAGCAGCGGGTTGTAGAAGTCCCGGATGATGGTGTTGGCCGACCAGGACACGGGCACCAGCTGCATGACGCCGGACACGATGAAAAGCACGCCGGCGGCGATCATCACGCGCGACTTGGCCGCCTCGTCCTCGATGCAGTTGGTGCACTTGGCGCCGCCGATGGACACCAGCACGGCGAGGACGGTCAGCAGGACGGAGATGACGGTCAGGGCGCGCGCCGCCTGCAGGTCCTGCGACAGCGCCAGCATGGAGTCGTAGACCTTGCACTGCATCTGACCCGTGCTCTGGACCACGCAGCTCATCCACAGGCCGTCCCAGATGATCTGCGCCGTCACGATGTTGCTGCCGATGAACGCCGTCACGCGCCACATGGGCAGGGCGCAGGCCACGATGGCCAGCAGCCACCCGAGGACGCACAGCACGATGCCCAGCAGCTCCAGACCCGCCGACATGCTGACACACACTCCGACACACACACACACACACACTGAAAAGTTGGGCTGTCAGAGGACACACACACACACACACACACACACACACAAGTGCCCTCACACGAATGCTCGAAAGCGTCACAGACCCTTTGCAGCTGCTCAGGTGAAACACATACCCACTCAATGCCACACACACTCAAACACACGCACACACACACACACACACTCTTACTCAGACTCTGTAGAGCCCTTCAACAGAAACACAAACACACACACACACACTCACACACAGGTCAATCCGAGGAACATCCAAGTCCATGAGAGATGAAACTCTACATTCAGGCTGGTTGGTGCATGTCTTTCTCTCTTTCTCTCTCTGTCTCTCTCTCTCTCTGTCTCTTTCTCTCACACACACACACGCACAGAGTAAGAACCTGGGCTGCAGCACCACAAGTAGCTTTTATACCCCGGAGGAGCCAGGAAGGAGGAGTCCAGCGGGGATGTGACATCACACCAAGAAAGGCTGCGGGTGCTCCCATCACTCGTCATGGCAACGGGCTGAAGACATTCATCTCTACGATAATGAGTGATAAACAGCACAAGTAGACAGGAGTGAATAATCACATGGCCAAATTTTTATTAATTTGATAACTTTGAATGGATTTAAAGAATGCTGAACATCTTATGACAGCAGGGATGGTAAAAGTACACACTCCCCATACTCAATAGAAGTACAGATACCTCTGTAAAAAAGACTCTAGTAAAAGTAGTGATTACACTTCTTTACTCAAGTAAAAGTAACAAAGCACTGGCTATAAAACGTACTAAAAGTATAAAAGTAAAAACTATCCTAGCTTTTTTAAAGAACTATTTTACTAGACTGTAGCTTACAATGGTATATTCCAATTTAACTGTTTTTCTTAAAACAGTTCTTCTGTTTGAGGTCAGCACGCTGGCAGAATATAGCCTGGTTACCAAACTCATTCACAAAGTAAATAGAGTCTGGTCACTCACGATTGGGAATCCTTTTCAACACTAGCATGGTGATGGACGTAGACAACGTTAACTTTGAAATCATTCGTCCAGCCTAACCAATCACATTGTTTAGAGATTCTGTGTGTCACTTCCTACATCACCTAAACTTTGTATGAAATGTATGTGGTCCTATCTTTGCTTACCGTTTACCACAGCCACTTTCAATTTCGAAATATAGCAGCTCGTTTCATCGCTGATTGGCTTGAGGTTGGTTAGAATTGGTAGTGAATTATCGTGTTTTAGACCATATTTCTGCATTTGTTGCTCCTTACTTGTACTCTTCACAATGATAATAAAGTTAAATCTAAGCTAATGTAATCTCCCCGAAAGGAGATCTAGTTGGGTGTGGCCATGCTAAGCAGAATAGGCTTTGTATTTTTGTAATTTTGGTAATTTTTTAGACGGAAAAGCAAACAAAGGATAGATGTTTTGATGTCTGTGTGCATTCTGATAACACAAATAAGTTTTCCATTATCATTTAGCCTAACCATTGTTTTGGCATCGCCCCTTCAGTTGCAAAGTTAATCCCCTTTTCGCTTCACTATTGTCCCATCAATTTAGGTTGAAAACAAAAGTAACAACACCTTTGAAGAGAGTTTTGAAAATGTAAGGAGTAGAAAATACAGACATTTCTGTGAAAATGTAGGGGAGTAAAGTAAAAAGTTGTTAGAAAAATAAATACAGTACTCCAGTAAAGTACAGATACCTGGAAATGCTACAGTACTGAAGTATTTGTACTTTGTTACTTCCCATCTCTGTATGACAGTTCTGCCTTTGAAAACTGTCCTTCAGTGGAATATTTTTTAGTAATGTATTACACTCAAAAAATAATTTGATAGGCCTGATGTTCAATACACCTTATTAAATCATGCCACACATTTCCTTCCAGGGTTATTCCATATCAACTCAACACAAAACTCTTGGGTTCAATGGGATTCATGGATTGTATTCACAGTTCCCCATGTCTTATGACTATCATAAGAAAATCTCAGCCTGATATCTTATTTCGTTGCTGAGATATGCCTTCTCATTTATGGATAGACAGCTTAGAAAATTGTAGCAAATCGCACCATTGATGTCCCATTGATTGACTTTTTTGGCATTAGAGGGGGGAAAAGCATTTTTTTGTTCTCCAGTGATTTTAATGTGGAGCACTTACAATTTCAAAAAATTCTAAATTTTCAAAAATTTAGAAAATCACCTTGGAGATGTTCCAGTAGCCTTTACGTTTGACATGCTTGTCAATAAATTTCTTTCTGAGCCCCCCAGGCAACTCTTTCCATTGATTTCTCTGGTCCTTGTTCACACAATGATAACAAACTGCAGAGTGAATACTTTCTCCATTAAAATAGGCTGAATTACTGAGTACAAGATTAAATACATCTGAAATATTAATTAAGGTGAAATAATTAGTTTTCATCAATAATTTACTATCCTCTTTAGGGGTCCCACCAAATCTGTCTGGGCAATTTTAGAATATTTTTGTGAAATACAACAAATTCTCTCTTTACAAACTTTCTTTGCTTTACTCTATTACATGCCAAAGGCATTTTGTTAAATGCTTTGAATGTCACATTTTAAGGACAAAACAAAGCATTATTTCAATAATCTGCATGGGTACCAACAAATTCAGCCACGACTAGGTCTTGTTGAATGAGTTAATATGACATGTTTGTTTTACTAATCTTGTTGAATTTACTTATTTCACACAATTCAACATAATCAAGTTATTTAAGCACAGTGGGTTTTTTGTCATACATAAATGCATTAATGGGTGCGTTTTGTAATATATGATTGTGTCATTATTTTACCATAACCTGTTATCTGTCTACTACAACCTCAAGCTCAAAGTATTGGAATAATACACCCTGATGAAGGTTGGTGAGCCGACACACGTTGGTGTTTTTTAATGGATTAGCCCTAAATAATAAATGTTAAAAAAATGTTGCATCCTACTGAGTGCCTGGACCTGGAATCTTTTTCCAAACTGATTCATTATTGGAACTAGATGTACCGCAGATCGCTACAAAATATGACCGCCGCCCAGTCCAGCACATTTTTTCCACAAAAAGAAATCACGCTGAAAGGCCTATATGATTCTAACTGTCTCACTAAATTGCATTATCCACACTCAATTCTCACTGGTATCTGCTAGACAACAAGTACCAAAACATGATTAGTTCATAGATTTCACATGTAAAATTCATTTTATACAACCCCACCTCCATCTTGCCTGTTCATAATTATGAGAAATTCTTGATTGTTTGTGTGTGTGAGTGTGTGTGTGTGTGTGTGTGTGTGTGTGTGTGTGTGTGTGCCTGCGTATGTGCCTGTGCATGGAAGCGTACATATGTCTACTGTGTGAGTATGTGTCATGATTACTGTGAATGTGTGTGTGTGTGTGTATCTGTTTGTGCACATGTGTGCACATGAACTGGGTTAACATGACCCCTGGAGGCAAATATACGGAAAAAATGGTCATCCTAGGTCCTACAGTGTACACTAAATGTACACATAAATTGTTTTATTGTAAGGCCCCCCATGAACGAAAGTACACAAAACTTGGCATGCATTCGGAGGGTGTCATAATGATCCTACACTTTCAATTTCGTGCAGTTTTGACCATGTCAGCCAGAGATATTGTGAAAACACCTAATTTTTTGCTTTTTAATTTTTAACTAGGTGGCGCTATACATGAAATAAGTGGTAATGGGATGGGTTGACATGGCCCCTTGAGATCAACATACAAAAAAAAGGTGGACCTCCTAGGCCCTACGGTTCTCGAGATATTCACAGAAAACTGTCTCCGGCCACCTACAGGCCAGTTGGTGTATAGTAACATAAATTAATTTATTGTGTGGCCCCCCATGAACGGAATTCCACGAAACTTGCCGTGCATTCAGAGGGTGTCATAATGATCCTACACTTCCAATTTCGTGCAGTTTTCACTATGTTAGGTCACAGATACCTGCGATTACAACACCTCATTTTTACTTTTTTGTGTTTAACTAGGTGGCGCTATACATGAAATGAGTGGTTATGGAATGGGTTGACATGGCCCCTTGAGATCAACATACAAAAAAAAATGGTCCTCCTAAACCTTACAGTTCTCGAGATATTCACAGAAAACTGTGTCTGCCCTACCCTCCTTTCGGGGGGTGCAGTCCAGCGGGGGGGCTACAGATCAAAACGAAAAACGATGGTTCCATGTTATCCATATGGGGTTACATGCCCACCAAGTTTCGTCTACCCCGGTCTTTCAGTGTCCCGGGAATCATTGACAGAAATTTGGACATGCGAAAAAGAAAAAAAAAAAAAAAAAAATCTGACTAAACCTATATGACCGCCGCTTCGCTGCGCGGCGGTCATAATAATACTTGGATGTACAAACTTGATAATATAAACTACAGAAAGGGTATTTTAGGCAGAAAAGTTCCCCTTTTTCACACACACAATACACACAACACACCACACACACACACACACACACACACACACACACACACACACACACACACACACACAAACCTTTCAACAGTCTGCTTACATTTTGTCCAATACACACACACACACATAGAAGATTAGTTAGACAATGTTTGTTCTGTTTGTAGTGCTCTCTCAGTACTTTCCTCAAGTGTTCACGCACATGTGTAATGGCTTGAGGGCATTTTCTGTCTTTATAAGTCTTCTTAAGTAAGGGGAAAGATGAGCTGCAACTCTCTCCAATTCATTCATTTTCATAAGGGAATGCACCCCGACCCCCCAAACCACAATGGGTAATTGGTGAATGATCTGTGGTTTTGTTGCTGAGAGTTCCATAATGAGGGGGTCAGTGTCTGTGTGTGTGTGAGAGAGAGTGTGTGTGTTTGAGACGTGCCATCTTCGATGTGGCCAGCAGCTATGCCTACCTGTCACATCCGCCTCTGACCTCGGATTCCTTGTGAGTGGCCACAGGCTGCAGAATGTAGGCCAGAGATGTGGCTAGTGCTCCTCTAACATTCCTATCCATCCCAGTGATGACAAGCAGCGCAGGGGCCCTGAAACAACCATTGTTCCTGGCAGGTTTCGGACAGTCAGCGATGATGGGAGACGGAGTGTGTGTGTGTGTGTGGGGGGGGGGGGATGGCGGTTGGGATAACTGACAAAGGTGGGGATTCTTGTGGAGGGAGAAGCCAGCCAGCCCAGGAGACATGGTCAGTTTCACACACACAGACACACACACACACACACACACACACACACACACACACACACACACACACACACACACACACACACACACACGCACACACACACACACACACACACACACACACACACACACACACACACATACTGTACCTCACTAGCCCAGCTTTCCCAAGCTTTCCTTTTTTTGTCTCTCCTGAAGTGGGCTAAGTGGAGGCCTGGTGAAGGAGAAAAGATCTTTCTCTAGGGACTTTTTTTTGGATGCCTTTTTGTAGTCTGTTGATTATGGGGCCCTCTTGTGGATATCAGTGTCCTCCTGAAGAGCTTCCCACCCGAGAGTCGACTAATAAGAATCAGCACAAAGCTGTTTTATTCCATGTGGTTGGAATTTACCCTCACAGTCACATATGTAGTCAATAAGTTAGGCCACGTCCACACGTACCGGGGTATTTGTTAAAAACAAATGTTTTTCCTCCTTCTTTCAGTGATCGAAAACAAAGAGTTTTTTTGTATGGATCTCTTGTGTGGGTTTTTTTCTTAAATATCTGGCTATGAGTGGTCATAGCCTAAGACACAATCGATGCTAACTGAACTCAAAAGGAACCAAATAGCTGAAACCTATTGTAGGAACATGAGTCAAGATTCTGCTACATTTAATAGAAATGGAAGTGGTAAACAGTGTCAAAATATATGACAGCATCTGCCCAACACCATGAACATTTACATTACAGTAGATGTAGTCCTTTCCAAGGTACATTAACATTAGGCTACAGCACTGTTCTGTTTGATGTGTACTGTGGATATCTAGTGTGAGAGAGTGTGGACGGACTGTCCTGTGCCCAGTGCCTGGGGAGCGGAGGTGGATGCCATGCCAAGGCCCAGAGGGTTCTCTCCCTCTTTCACACACACACACACACACTCTCTCTCTATCTCTCTCTTTTCTCTCACATTCTCACTCTCTCTCTCACACACACATACACACAATCTGGGCCTAATCTGGGCCGTGTCTCGTGTGGAGCCTGCTGCTGTCTGGGTTATACTATAATATGGGCGACTGAGCGTCCCAAACAACATGCTTTATGTTGTTTTGTGTTTTCATTTGTGTCTTACACAACACAGTTTGTTTTGCTTTGTGTTCACTAGGTAAATAAAAAACCCACACATGTAGTTTCGACTTGATTCAGCAAAATATTGTGGGATGAAGAACCAAAGGAGGATGAACTTGATTGAAAAACAAGGCACAGAGTGCCTCTTCACTGGCTAATTACAGTAATGAAGATAAAATACATATTTTGTAGCAGTCTACTCTAATGTGAGGAAAACCAGATGGGATAAGTTAAAAAAAACTGTTTATGTATGTCAAAAATCAATCTGAGAAAATGAGTAATTATTCTGGACTTGGAATCTCATCCAAACAAGCTGAACCCAAGCAAGCAAAAAGGTGATTCATTCTGTGAATCACTTAATGATTTATGACATGCTTAGAAATCCCTATCTTCCACATGCTCTGCTTATCAAAGGAAAGAAAAAATATATCAACAAAGTTGTTTTGAAATTGACTATCGGGTTTATTTCTGTACAAATGCATTTCTCTCAGCCAGTGTAGCACACAGTGCAAAGATTCATGTGCCAGGTTAAGGAATACACAACTAACTGCGCACACACATACATGAAAACAGTGCATTGAAAACAGTGTAATGACTTTTCACAGGGAGTCATAGCTAGTTACAATAAATATCTGGAAAAAAGAATCAATTCACACCAGCGTTTAAAAGGGTATGGCTACTTCTCAGTAAAAAAAAGCTAGTCTAAGTAAGGGTGCGAATCTTTTCTCTCTTTTCATCAGTGATTGGCACAAGTCTGTTTGGCAAGAACATATTTACACAATTTCCTCAATTCCAGGAAAACAGTCTCTTCCTCTAGGAAGCAGAACACACCTTGAAGGCCACAAATGTCTTTTTTTTTTTTTTTAACTCTCCTCTTTTTCATCCTCGTCCAGACGTCCCCCGCTCCGTGTGTGGGCCCGGTCAGACGTAGTCTCTCCTCTCGTGCGTGTGCGCCACGCTGTGCACCACAGACCTGGAGGGCGCGTACGTCATGCGGCCGGGCGGCAGGTACTTCTTCTCGGGGGCGCTGGGGGGACAGGAGCAGCAGAGGATGGACCCGCCCACCAGCAGCATGGCGGCGGCCGCCCAGCCCAGGTAGAGCGCCGCGCCGATCTCCCGCTTCTGCTGCTCGTTGATCAGCGGGTTGTAGAAGTCCGCGATGATGGTGTGCGCCGTCCAGGAGACGGGCACTAGCTGGGACAGGGCGGCGCACAGGAAGGCCACGCCGGCGGCGATCATCACGCGCGCCTTCGCCGCCTCGTCCTCGATGCAGTTGGTGCACTTGGCGCCCACGATGGACACCAGGACACCCAGTATGCCCAGGACGATGGACACCACGCAGAGGGCGCGGGCGGCCTGCAGGTCCTGCGGCAGAGCCAGCATGGAGTCGTACATCTTGCACTGCATCTGACCCGTGCTCTGGACCACGCAGTTCATCCAGATGCCCTCCCAGATGGTCTGCGCCGTCACGATGTTCACGCCGATGAAGGCCGTCACGCGCCACATGGGCAGCGCGCACGAGACGATGGACAGGATCCAACCGACGGCTGCTAGGGTCACCCCTAGGACCTCCAGACCAAACGCCACCATGACTGTGTGTGTGTGTGTGTGTATGTCTGTGAGCGTGTTTAAGAGTGTGTGTGTCCACGCAAGGTCCACAAGTCCACTTGCAAGTCACACCTGTCTTTGTCTGTCTCTCTCCTGTATTCTCTTTCCTTCTCTCTTACTCTCACTCTCTTGCACTTTCTCTCGTTCTTTCGCTCTCTCTCTCGCTCGTTCCCACTCCCTCGCAAAAACGTCTAATCACCCAGGTCACGCAAGAGAAGCTTCTAGAAACTTCAAACACTCAGAAAGCTCCACGGGTCATATGCCCAGGCCTTTATACCCTCCCCGCACCCAAGCCCTAAGCCCACAGGAGGAGCCAGCATGGGGGGGAAGACTCTCCAGGGGATTGGTCAGGACGCTTGGACGCCAGGACGCTATTGGAAT
>NW_027468598.1:27797055-27929555 GCF_046254945.1 Alosa pseudoharengus
TAGCATACCAGATTGGAGCTGCACCTGACCAGAGTTGATGGGTGAGAGACAAAGTCAGCCATATTATTTCCCATCACCCAAAGGTGTCTGCAAAAGAGGAAATGTGCCTAACAAAAAAAGTGCCCGCAAGAATGAAGAAGTGTCCAAGTCACGAGAAAACAACCCCTTAAATACCCCCTCACCCTCACCAGGTGTGCATAATCATCCAATTTGTAAAGCTAGGCCTGCTTTGCCCATGCAATGGCCATGCCAGACCTGAAGGGGGCGCAGATAGTCGTAACAGGCAGGCAGGCAGATTTTCCTTGTAGGCGTATCCAGTGCTGGATCATGCATTTTTGGAAGTAATTGAGTGCCGATCTTCTGGAGTTTTGAGTATTGAGGTATTGTGTGCAAGTGTGTGTATGCCAAGGTCAGTATAATGCTATAGAGATAGAGAAGGGCAAGGTGCCAGTGGGAGGGAGATGACCCAAAGGTGCCTGCAAAAGAGGAAATGTGCCGAGCGGAAAAGTCTCCGCAAGAATGAAGAAGTTTCCGAATCAAGAGAGAGAACCATCCCTTAAATACACTCACCAGGTGTGCATGGATCATGTGTTTTTGGAAGTACCAATCTTCTGGAGTTTTGAGCATTGAGATGCTGTAAGCTGTCGCTTTGTGTGGTGGTTGCCTCCACCGTAATGACTGGGTCCGTAATCAAGTTGTCATTGATGTCGACTGGATGTCAAGATGTCGACTGGATGTCATGATGGATTCTTTCAGCACTGCTGAATGTTTGTGTGGTTACTGAGGAGAGGTCATTCAAATCAAGCCAGTCTGAGCGCATGTCGAAATCTTGTGTGCTGGTATCAAGTTTCGTTTTGTTCGGTTTTTTTTTTTTCTTTACTGAAATGCAGTCATAGTGTGGCTCGGGCTAGTTCACACATAGCTGAGTCGTCATTATGAAGCATTTTTAATCATCGAGTTTAAGCATATTTTGGTGGCAACATAATGGCCACTCTGTGTGAGGGTCCCAGCCCTCCCTCTCCTGTCCTCTGGAGCACAAAGTTTTTTGTTGAATGTGTATTTAGGCCAACCCAGCGTCTTACTATGCACACCGCCTTGTTATTCAGCTCTGTTAAGATGTGTTTGGTGATATGGATATTGGCAAAGAGATTATGTATCTCGATGAGAGCGATCTCTCGTATGACCTGTGATTTCATTGTAGTTCGAAGTGGGGATGAGTCGAACAGTTCTAGTCAGTATTCAGTACGCAGACACACACAAACACACACTCACACACACAAACGCACACTCTCACACACACAAACACACACTCTCTCTCTCACACACACAAACACACACTCTCACCCACACACTCTCACACACACAAACACACACTCTCTCACACACACACACAAACACACACTCTCACACACACAAACACACTCTCACACACACACACACACACACACACACACACACACACACACACACACACAATTTAGAGTATCTGAGGAGGACATGGTCTTTCATGTGAGGCAGAGAGTGCTCAGTTACTCTCTCTTGAGCTGAAGAGTGGATTCAGAAGGATACACCAGGGACCCCCCCCCCCCCAACCTCCTTAAAACAAGCCCCCCATTGTCCTTGCTGCCTCTTTCTCTGAAACTGTACACCTAACTGCTGTGTGTGTGTGTGTGTGTGTGTGTGTGTGTGTGTGTGTGTGTCTGTGTGTTTGTGTGTGTGTATATGTATGTGTGTAGCAGCCCTCCAAGACCCGGGCCTGACAGGTGATACTTAGATGAACGCTACTCTGGAGAAGTCACTGAGGTCTTTTGTGAGAGACCTCAAAACACACCACATTCACCACATTCTCTCTTCTCCTTTTCTCCTTCTTTCCTTCTTTCCCTCTTTCTTTCTTTTTCTCCTTTTTCTCCACTCAGGTGAGCCAGTCCCCTCCACATCTCATGATGGAATGAGCAGAGTTGCCCCATAAAGCATACCAGTGCTGATTGGTCCCCGGAGATAAGGACGTTATTGCTCTCCGGCTGGTCCAACAGATCTCCATATCTGAGCACAAAGGCCCCCTCTGCCTGCTGCTTATCAGTGTGTGTTCCTTATGGCCATGATTAAAGTCATTAAAAATCGCTGATGAGGATTACGAGAACAACACATATATATACATATCAGTCACTTCACACACAAACACACACACACACACGTACACACAGTAGCTCTTAGAAAAACAAGTTTATGTTACAGAGAGGGAATGTGTGGAGCGTGGTTGAACGTACCATATAACATAAGGGTCTATAGTCCAGGTTACAGGGAGATCCATTTGCTGACATACAAGTGACTTACGTACTAATAGCATTCAACTGATCAATACATCTGTATTATCTTGTCGTTTGGAGGATGATTTCAGAAGAAGATAATAATGACAACACTGTACTTTCAGAAAGTCTGTGTTTAATAAACATTTAATGCATTTCCAGGTTTATTGGTACAGTCTACAATGGATCCATGTATCGATAAGATAAGTATCGGCTATTCAACATGTGTCACCCAATAGACAGACAGATGGGACTGTAAAAAACAGAATAAACTGGATGAAAGAAATAATGACATCTTACCCCTTCAGTAAAATACTGCATGGCTGCTTCAAAGACAATCAGTTCTTACTGTAATCTGAATTACCTCACTCACCCCACCCCATGATCAAACATGTTACTGAAGTCCACTCGTGTCCTGGTGTCCTGTGGCAAAGAAAAAGAGAACTCAGTTCAAAGATGAGTGTCCAAGCTCCTCTTCATGCTTACTGAAGCCTGTGTCCTTTATCTTAGCTATATGGCTGTGACTTCTGTATCTCGCATGCAGCTCCATGATTCAGTTGGTCCACTGTGACCACGGCAGTGTCCGGTCCACTGATCCAGCCATCCCAGACAGGAGCCCCGCTAACCCAGTCCAGAACCCGGCCTCACATGGGCCAGATTTGGGCCATATCTGGGCCAGAACGGACTGTCATGTGGCTGGAGGGTCATGGCTGCTGCTGCTAGACGTAGTCTCTCCTCTCGTGTCCGTCGAGGGAGAGGGCTTTGACGGCGGAGTAGCGGGCACGGCTGCCGTGCGAGAGCGTGGCCGCGGAGGCGCCAGCGCCGGTGCCAGCGCGGGTGCCAGGCTGTGCCCGAGCACAGGAGCAGGAGCACGAGAGCAGCGCCCCGCCGAGCAGCAGCAGGCACGACGCCGCCCAGCCAAAGTACAGCGACTTCCCGAACTCCCTCTTCTGCGTCTCCTCCAGCAGCGGGTTGTAGAAGTCCAGCACGATGGTGTGGGCCGTCCAGCACACGGCCACCAGCAGCAGCAGCCCCGCGCCCACGAACGCCAGTCCAGACGCCAGCGCCAACCGCGGCTTGCTGGCCGGGTCGCGGGCGCAGTTGGTGCACTTGGCGCCGGCCACGGCCAGCGCGATGCCCAGCACGCCCAGCAGGAGCGCGGTGACGGTGAGGGCGCGGGAGGCTTGCAGGTCGGCGGAAAGCCCCAGCATGGACTCGTAGATGCGGCAGTGCATCTGACCGGTGCTCTGGACGACGCAGCTCATCCACAGGCCCTCCCAGATCACCTGCGCCATCACGATGTTCTGGCCCACGTAGGCCACCACGCGCCACATTGGCAGGCAGCAGGCCACCATCACCCCCAGCCAGCCGGCCACCGCCAGGATCATGCCCAGGATCTCCACGCCGGCCGAGGGCATCCTCACCAAGTGGAGAGCAGCGCAGCGCAGAGCAGACGAGAGGAGAGGAGCGATGAGGCAGAGCACAGAGAGAATGAGGGTGGACGCTGCTCAGCACACTGTGTGTGTGTGTGTGTGTGTGTGTGTGTGTGTGTGTGTGTGTGTGTGTGTGTGTGTGGGTGTGAGTCTCTCTCTCTTTCTCTCTCTTTCCCCCTCTCACTCACTGGGTGTGTGTGTGAGCTGCTCTGTGCCCGTGTGTGAGTGTGTGTGTGTGTGTGTGTGTGTGTGTGTGTGTGTGTGTGTGTGTGTGTGTGTGTGTGTGTCTACGTGTGTGTGGCCATGTGTGAGGGTCAGTATAAGGAGGCCCAGCCCTCGGGATTAAGCGAGGAGATCGGATCTCTCACTGGCTCAAGGTGCTGAAGGTGTCTTTTCTAAGGAGGGAGGGAGAGAGGGGTGAGGGAGGGAGAGAGGGGGTATGGTGGGCACAAATGCGAGCGAAGGAGGGGAGGGAAAAGAAGGACATGGAGAGAGGAACAGGAGAGAGATAAAATGAGAGGAAGAGAGTGAGAATCAGAGCAAAGGAGAGACATAGGAGAGGTGGGGTGATCAGACAGAGGAAGGAGAGAGAGAAAGAATGAAAGGAAGATAGAGAGAATCAGAGAGAACGAGAGATTGAAGGGATTCAGAGAGAGGACGAGGAAAGAGAGAGATAAAGGACAGAAGGGGGAGCCTTTGGGGTGGACACAGAAATGTTCTGTGATTGTGAAGCCATGACAAATGACACCATGTCATTCTGAAGCTAATAAACTGTCAAACCAGATCCATTACACTCTACAACACATCACAAGTATCAGATCTGACACAAAAGTGCCTCTGCCAGTATTTGAAATACAGCCCCCTTATGCTGAAAGAGAACACCTTAGTCATGTTTCCTCATTAACCTTGCCGTAAAAGCGCTGAGTCACTCCTTCCATCTTGATGATGCCCACCCCAGCGGAGTGACAATCGCTGTCTTTGTTGAGTACTGAGTGAGGACACATAATCCCCTTCTTGACTGCAATGGCTCAGGCAGGCAAAACCTAGATGAATGCTTCCAGAGCAAAGCCGCCTGAATGAATTTATGTGTGAATGACGGGAATCAACCAGTAGCTTTTTCCCCTTCTCACACTGCAATCTGCTATGCTGAAAAACAATCATCACGTGAATTGACCAAAGGATTTTTTTTTTGTCTTTAGAGACAGGACAGTTGAGAGTGAAAGGTAGCAGGTGGGAAAGAGAGAGATGGAGTAGGATCAGGAAAGAGAGAGATGGAGAAGGATCGGGAAAGAGAGAGATGGAGAAGGATCGGGAAAGAGAGAGATGGAGTAGGATCAGGAAAGAGAGAGACGGAGTAGGATCAGGAAAGAGAGAGATGGAGTAGGATCGGGAGATGATCGCTGGTCGGAGTCGAACCCGGGTCCCCATGGGACCCGAGTCTGGTATTGGTGCTGTTGCTTGTGCCACAGCAGCTTCTAAAGGAATTAATATTTACTCCTGGAAACTTCTCAAATACGGAGAGTCAAGTGCCACACCTCTGTAGAGCACTGTCAATAGGCCAATGATTCCAGAGAAGAATTAGCATATGGGTAATGTGACACAACAAGCATTTTTCAAAATGTACACTCACTAACTGATTGGGTGACTTAATGTTTAAACCGAGAGCGACTCCCTGGAAGGCCCCCTTTTGGTATCGGCTAGGAAAACCCCCAAGCCTACCTCACATCTCCGACAGCAAGCTCTACACCAAGCCTGCTCTTATCGCCTCCTCTGCTGCAGGTAATTCATCTCCAGCGCGTATACAAACATTTGTTAGCCGAATAGCTGGTAGGTGTGACCATACACTAACAGACAATTTGGCAGTCCCATACATCATGATGACTCTGATGCTCACTATGATGTTTGATATTTGGCACATTGACTTGGGGAGTCTGTCAGCGCACCGTTAAGGGGTCGTCGTATAGACCTGGGCAACATCTGGTCGAAACACAGGCCAAGTCCAGTCCTCTGGCTCAGCTGTGGAGCAACCCCCCCAACACACACACACACATAAACACACACACACACCCTTGCTGGGAGGCCGTGAACCGAGAGCTGATAGGTGAGGGTTTGATTTTGAAGGTAAACATGGGTGAGGTCACTCTCTCTAGCCACACCCTCTGACATACTCCTGTTGTGAGTAGAGGGGTGTGGAGCAGATTCAGGCACACACACTCACTCACGCGCACGCGCAAGCGTGCACATACACACACACACACACACACACACACACACTCACACACACACATACTCACACACACACACACACACACACACACATGCACACACACACTGGCTGTTTTTGTGTGTTTCATAACATTTCATTTGGATAGTCTTTTATGCACACACGATAAATACAGTCACACACTCAGACACACTCACACACTGTCTCCTTCTCTCTCTCTGTTTTATACAGGTTTGGATTGTTCATTGTTGATAAACCATTTTACAGTAGCTATATACAACCTATTAAACAGAGCTATTAAAATGCTTGCCAGGCAATGATGATACACTCCCCTGGCTATCACATAGATGAAATCTTACTCCAAAAAAAACCTGTTGCTACGTTGGCATTTGTGTTGTTAACTGTCAACAGATTATCCATTCTCAGAGGACCTGGCAAATCAAAATGAAGTAAAGGAAATACAATGAAATAAAAGGTATTTTAGGTTGCAGTTGATTAGAAAGCTGTATTTTATTTGTACTTAAAAAAAATAAAGGGAAAACATGTCTTTGCTCCTTTTCAGGTCAGATCAGGTCTCAGCAAGGATATTTAAATATGAATGTGTGTAAAAGTTTATGGGGACAAATTTATTTCTGTTGTAGATCTTATCAGTTTATCTTCTGGTGGTGATATACAGTATCAGCTGTTTTAGTATTTTATAACTCACTAAAGTAATAACAGTTCTCAAGGTGTAAGTGATTTAAAAAGTATATATAAATTAATCTCTCTCTCTCTCTCACACACACACACACACACACACACACACACACACACACACACACACACACACACACACACACACACACACACACACACTAGTACCCACAGTATTTTTCTTGGGTACACAAAGGTGTCCAAACTGTTCCACATCTCTGCCTCAGCATGTCTAAAACTCAGTATGAAACAGGGAGGGACTGTTTGTGGAAATTATCCCTAACTGTCAATCTGTGCTTACATACACACACACACTCCTCTCTCTTTCTCTCTCCCTCTCTTTCTCTCCTCTCTCTCTCTCTCCATATATTTTCACAGTCTGGTGAACACTTTCACCAGAGATTCCATTTAATAAAGAGCGTTCAACTCACAGACATCAAGACATAAACAGACAAATTAACAAATAATTTACATTAAACAGAAACAAGATGCTGGATGGAGTGGCGTAGGTCACCAATGTACCCGTAAAGCACAGATATAAACACACAAAGACATAAACACACAAATTAACAAATAATAAAAAGTAAAAAGCAAAAATTAGTTAAATTAGTTAAATTAGTCTAATTTGTTGCATCTAACCGGCTGAAGGGCAATGATGACTTGCATGAAACAGCGCACAGCATGGTGCCTTTAAACAGACCAACCCGGTGGATTTACTGGGAGTCTGGTTAGCTGTTAAGTGAATAATGGTGTGTGTGTGTGTGTGTGTCTGTGTGTGTGTGTGTGTGTGTGTTGGGTTGGGGTGCAGGTTTACAGGATGACAGTGAGAGCGGTGGCACAGATAAACAGGTGAACGGCTGCACAGGTAAACAGGTGAACGGCTGCACAGGTGAACAGGTGCCCAGTGTGGCGGGTGCACCTTCATCCTGGCACGGTGCTGAGAGGTGCAGCGCAGTGCGCCCTCTGCTGGACTAACACTAAACATAGGTGAGGTGGGGGGTGGTCACAGGTGAACCAGGGCACGGGTGTTTCGTGTGTGTTTGTGTTCAGCCTGGCACTGTACAGCGCTGCAATTCACGCCGCACACCACTCATGATCTGACACGCCACAGAGGCTCGCCAGATGCACCTGTGGGAGCCGGCAGCCAGGCGGACCGGTTCCAGACGAGCGACAGGTGCCTCTTCCCACGCCTCTCTCTCTCTGCTGTGACAAGTAACAGGCCCGTACACGCGTCTCTGACGTAACAATACTGCACCGAGTAACAAGCCCACACAAGCCTCTCAGAGACGGCAGCAGAGACAGCAGAGAGCGAATGTCAATACACATCAGGTTTCGTGGGATCTTTTGTTATTTTGTTCGTTTGTTTTTCCATTCCATTTAGTTTGTTGCTTTACGTTAAACACATTCCAATACATGATAAAAATAAAAAATTAAAGACACAAACACAAGTTCAGGCTTTTAAGGATTACCCTTACTGCGTAGAAACAAAAATGTTTGTGTCAACTGAGATCTAAATGACTCTGTGTGACATCTCAAAATATTGGTAACACTTTACTTGACAGTATCGACATAATAGTGACATGACACTGTCATGACACATGAACTCTAACCCTAATCCTAACTCTAAACCTAACCCTAACCATAAACCTAAACCTAATCCTAACCCTAACTTGTTATGACAAAAACCGAATGACACTTAATGATAAAAGCATTATGTCATAAACGTTTATGACTTGTTTATGACACGTTCATGACAGTGTCATGTCACTCTTATGTTGATACTGTCAAGTAAAGTTTAACCAAAATATTACTAATTGCCATATCATAATAAGTGAAAATGAAAATAAATTAAATTAATGTCTTAGGTCATGAATATCAGTGACTTCTCAGCCCTCTATTTTTTTAGCTTTGTCTTTAAAAATGTGGTGTGTTGATAAAAATGCTAGAACATTTGCATTCTTATTACCTCAAAATAATCTAGTTTAGAAAGAATGTCAAGATAGTGCTCTGACAGAGATCTGACACAGTTTCGTCGGCTTCATGAGGTTTTGTGCCTGTGACAGGTGAGAATCTCTGGGACGTCCCACCTGATCACTCACCTGAAGAGCTGACTGAACAAACAAAAAAATACAGGACACGCATCACAAACCAGAAAGATTGAGTAAGTCCCAAACTCAGAAGTAAACAATGTCCAGCATTCCTCACAGACTTCCATGAAACTGCTGGATTATGTGTGTACGACGAAGAAACGCCTCAGGCATAAAACAACTCACACAACTCTGTGTTGCGCAACTCCAACAGAGAGACCATTTTAACTGTCAGTAAATTTTGTCATCAAAAACAAAAAGCACGTAAAATGATCCTGTTCTGGAAGCCTTTTACTTGTGATTAATCAAAGTCCAAATTACTGACCATAGGAAATCTGTTTCCATTCTATTCCATTCCATTCAAGTGGATTTTACGTAGAAAATGTGATACCACAGTGATTCTGTTTTAAACAGGAAAATGGTTTGTAAGTATAAGTATATTTACTCTTTTGATCCCGTGAGGGAAATTTGGTCTCTGCATTTAACCCAATCCGTGAATTAGTGAAACACACTCAGCACACAGTGAACACACAGTGATCCCGGCGCAGTGAGCTGCCTGCAACAACAGTGGCGCTCAGGGAGCAGTGAGGGGTTAGGTGCCTTGCTCAAGGGCACTTCAGCTGTGCCTACTGGTCGGGGTTCGAACCGGCAACTCTCCAGTAAAAAGTCCGAAGCGCTAACCAGTAGGCCACGGCTACCCCAAGAGATTGGTGCCAAGTCAGAGGGAAAATAAAAGGCTATCATCCTCTTCATGTATTCAAGAACAGATCCAAGACAGTGAGGAACCAGGAAGAACAGTTTTGTATTTACCTTTTCCTCCAGCACTACTGGTGTGGAGAAAACGAAACAAGACAAATGAACACACTGACAGCACATGGAAACTGTCGTCATATTGTCATGTGATCATGAATGTCTCTGTCATGCATGAGTCAGTGGTTTCTATCTAGAAGGTTGAGTCTACATGTTGAGGAAAAAAAAAACAATTGAAAATTCATTCAATTTATTTCATCATATTTTGTTATATTTGTTATATACACTATATTGCCAAAAGTATTGGGTCACCTGCCTTGACTCGCATTTGAACTTAAGTGACATCTTAATCTATAGGGTTTAATATGACGTCGGCCCACCCTTTGTATACCCTTTTGTTGTACCCCACTTTTGGAGTAAATTAGAGCGGAGACTGAGAGCCAGGCCTTCTCGTCCAACATAAACACACTCCTGAACCTTGGGCAAAGCCTTCCCAGAAGAGTTGAAGCTGCTATAGCTGTAAAGGGTGGACCAACATCATATTAAACCCTACGGATTAAGAATGGGGTGTCAGTTAATTTCATATGCGAGTCAAGGCAGGTGACCCAATACTTATATATTGTGTATATAAATAAGTATTTTGTACCAAATCATATTATTTAATGATATTTCGCACAAATTAACCCTTTCTGGGCAGACACACCTGTTAATTCTCTGTTCTTTAAGAGGGACAATATGTCAATATGACAGCATAATAACACAGGTAACAAAGGCTGTCTTGAATGCCCCATCTAAAGATCTCTATTCCAGTCCTGTTGATTGACTAGTCTTTAAGTGTAGCTGGACTCACATACCTAGTAATGCTTGTCCCTATGCACACCCTGTCAAACAATGTTTTGTTAAACAACCCTCCTCGTCTCACTCATTGTAATGCTTCAACAGCAAGAACATTTCATTAAGGCACAGGAAACGTACTGCTGTGAATGACATTAATGAATAACAAGCCACCACAAGTCCATCTTAGCTTCCCCATATTTAACATATCACAACAATGGAGATAAACAAGAGCAACAACTGGACACAAACAACAAATAAGTATGTGAAACAAATAAACACAGTAAGATCATTGTGAGTTTGAAGTAAACGCTGGCGATTTGATGACTAGCTATGAAAAAGACCTGTTGTTGTCAGTCATGCATACATGTGTGAGTCATAATGGTTGTGTTTAGCTCGAAATGGCAGAGATTGCTATCACACAACATCATAGCACTGAAACCCTGACCCCACCCTATCTGCATGACCCCAGGGCAAAACACTGTGACATCACACACCTGTCCACACACACACACACACACACACACACACACACACCCACACAGTTCTCTCTTTCTTCTCTCTCACGCTCTGTCTTTCTCTCTGTGTGTGTGTGTGTTTGTGTGTGTGTGTGTGTGTGTGTCTGTGTTTGAGATCAGAGAACCGCTCATCCGTGGGTTTCAGTAATAGTTAATCCAAGCCCACCCGGGGTCAAAAGACCAGTGCCCAGTGGAGTTAACAGACTCTCCACACACAAGTAAATGATTGGACACTGGTGTCCAGCAGGCAAGGTAAACCTCAGATAGATTTGGGACACACAGCTACCGAACACTGCTTTACTGAAGAAGCCCTGATGAAAGACTTTACACTCATGCTGCCAATGCTCTAAACTGCATTGTATTTACTGTGACTGTCTTCCTGAACAAACAAACAAACAAAAAAATGCCAAGTGACTAGCTATACTGCTTGTGCACCTTTCTGAGAAACTATCAAACGTTTCCAAACCAAATGGGGTCCCTTATTTCAATCTACATTGTCTTCAATGGTTGCTATATTAATGCCATACATACAGTACACATCTAGCATTCAACAACTCCTTCCTCTCTCCATAGACGGCTTCTAGTGATTGTGCCGTTTACACAGTCTGGTATATAGATAACCACACCTGCTGAACCTGTGTGTGGTATGAAACTGTACATTTTAAGGTTAATATGTTTTTTTTTTTTTTGTCAGTGTCACCTGCAGGGCAGCATGAGATGTGTGCTAGGTAGGCTATTGTTTGCTGTGAAACGTTATCTTCTCAACTGCTGCTAGCCACAAGTGGAGTCATGTTCAAAGCGTACATACAGAACCTGTTTTTCCACAATTAAAGAAATACTAATTAAATGTCATACACTCCAAGCACTTACACAGTCAAGCTTTAATCCACAGCAGTAACCTTTAAGATACCCAAAGAACTGTTCTGTTTTTGTTTACATCAACAATGTTTCTTTACAAAGGTCATATTGTAATGCTTTACTTTACCCTACTTTACTTTACTTTACTTTACTTTACTTTACTTTACTTTACTTTACTTTACTTTACTTTACTTTACTTTGCTTTGCTTTGCTTTGCTTTGCTTTGCTTTGCTTTACACATATGCAGACAGGAATTCATTTGGTTTTGTCCTGCTGATGTGTGGTGGCACATGAGCTCCTGATGAAAGAGTCTTTCACAAGAGTCTGTCTAAGCGGAAAGTCGGTGCAATTGGCCCACCACAGCGTTGAGCAGCAGACTCAAACTACGTAAAGGGGAACCAAGTGGTGTGAAGAGACTTCACTGCTTCAGCTTTGCCCACTTTACCCCCACACACACACACACACACATACACACACATACACACACATACGCACACACACACACACACACACTCACACACACACGCACATACAGTCCAGGCACAAGAGACAAATTGTAAAACAGCACAACATTCTTGAAGTCCCTACTGCTGTGTGTGGAAGTGATTTCATTGATTCATTTACATCGTTGTGTAAAGTAATACTTTCGCGGACGGGCCCCTGATAAGCTGAAGCCCTTGAGTGCTCTGGTGTAATCCCACCGTGAAGGTGATATTCTCCAAAGCCGTCTTTCCGCGCTCCCTAATTGTGGAAATTCCTTGTGAGTGTATACCTGTGCGACAGGAACCCTATCTGCAGGTCCGTGCCAAGCAGATTCTAATGAGCGGCCTCCTTAAAGAAGGCCTTTATTGTCCCAAAAGGACGTTTTTGGCCCGCAAACAGTGGGCCTCTTTCTAGTGTGGAAACAATCGGCATCTATCCTCTTCTTCACCCTCCTTCCACTCCGGCCAACAACTGCAACCACCTCAGCTTGTGTGTGTGTGCGTGTGTGTTTGTTTGTTACCCCTGTGTCGACACCGGGCCCCCAAACATTCTCTTACACTCCCTGTGATTTCCCTGCGTGGAGCGGGGCTACAGCACGGTTCTTCTGAAAACAGACAATTCTTTGCGTGGAGCGTGAGTAGAACTTGGCTCTCCTGAAGACGACCCATTCCCCCGCGTGGAGCGCAACTATAACACGGTTCTCCTGAAGACGGCCGGTTCTCCAGGGGTTTGTGGCTGCATCTCTCCCTGTTCTCTCGGTTCTTTGAGGGCATCTGGTGTAAGGTCAGCTCCCTTCTTGTCTCTTCACACACGTACGTGCAATGTCTTGTATACTAACAGCTACTTTATTCTGACAAACTGGCTCAGACTGCAGTGAACTGCTTTCTTCATGTGTGTGTGTGTGTGTGTGTGTGTAATCTGGTCAGGAGAGAGGTATGATAATATAGCAGTGGTGGTTTGGGTGTGATGTTGTATGCCGATCTTTCAGTCTGATTACTGATTTATTGTACTTCTGCAGCATGATGGTTTTGAACTGCAATGGGTGCTCATCTATTAAGCCTAGTTCACCTATACAGCGATCCGCTTGTCGCTTATCGCTAGTCAAAAGTTGAAGTTGTTTTGGCTTGTCGCCTGTGTTGATTTCACCTGTAATCACTGAATTGCATTACACTTTTGTCAGATATGTCCTTCTCATAGTCAAAGAGAGAGAAAGAGAAAGAGAGAGAGAACGATAGAAAAAAATGACCTACCGCTGACATGACAGATACTTATGAATTGCTCTTTAACATGCTTAATTTTGTTAGCGCTTGCCTGTGTTCTTTAAAAAAAAGGTTTTAAAAAACGGTTAAAATACCTAAAGTTCTTGTTTTAGATAGATAGATAGATAGATAGATAGATAAATAGATAGATAGATAGATAGATAGATAGATAGATAGATACTTTATTGATCCAAAAGGGGAAATTCAAGAATTCAAGTTTTACACAGAATCGCCTCCATACTTCATATTTCATGTTGACTGTGAGTTTAGCATTGAAGCAGACGCAGATTTGTGATGTCAGCCTGATAGAAAAAAAGGTTTCAACCTTTCAGTGTATGCAGAGGGATGATTTCGCAGCAGCTGTGGTGGTGTTGCGACATCAGGCTTTGCTGGGCAATTTCAAAAGTAGCTTTAAAGAAAAAAAACATGTGAACCTATAGCAACCTACAAAAACACACACACATGCACGCACACGCACACACACCCACACCCACACAAACACACACACACACACACACACACACACACACACATTTCAAAGCAAAATGAACATCTCATTTGTGTTCAAATATTTGCGAAACCCTTCCAAGCACGTGTGTCTTTACTCTTGAGCTAAGCTGAGCCCTGTTGCCATGATAGTCAAATGGTTGCCAGGTTGCTAAACCACCCATGACTCATAAGGGGATGACAATGTGGAGGTTTCCTACATGATGAGAGAGAGGGAGGCAGAGAGAGAGAGAGAGAGAGAGAGAGAGAGAGAGAGAGAGAGATGGGTGTGGAAGATTTCTAAATTTCTAAATGGTCATACTAATAAAGTAACTTGGATTTTAGTTTGAATTTGACAAAGACTGGAAAAAAGAGCGAGAAAGAAAGGGAGAGAGAAAGAGGAGGAGAGAGAGAGAGATGTAGATTGAGAGAGTCTCTTCCGTTTGCCCTGGGGGGGGGGGGGTGAATGAGTCACAGAGGTGTGTGGAGCCCCTCCTTTTGAGCAGAGCTTAAAAGGACTGGCTCGCACCCTACCTAAATATTAGCTCTTTGAGCAGCACCCACTCAACACCATCCTCAGAGACAAACGCACACAGACCAGCTCTACACACAACGTACGGAGAACCTACAGAGAACCTACAGAGAACCAACAGAGGATCATCAGAGAACATGGTGTCAGCAGGACTTCAGATGGGCGGCACTGCCCTGGGTATTATCGGCTGGATCGGCGTGATTGTGGTATGCGCTCTGCCCCAGTGGCGCGTGACGGCGTTCATCGGCAGCAACATCGTCACCTCGCAGACCAGCTGGGAGGGCATCTGGATGAGCTGCGTGGTCCAGAGCACGGGCCAGATGCAGTGCAAGGTCTACGACTCCATGCTGGCGCTGTCCTCTGACCTCCAGGCCGCCCGCGCCCTCTGCATCATCTCCATCCTAGTGGGCATCGTGGGCATTCTGCTCGCCACGGCCGGCGGCAAGTGCACCAACTGCATCGAGGACGAGAGCGCCAAAGCGAAAGTGGGCATAGCATCAGGCGTGGTCTTCCTCATTGCCGGCATCCTCTGCCTGATCCCCGTCTGCTGGACGGCCAACACTGTCATCCAGGAGTTCTACAACCCCTTGGTGGTGAGCTCACAGAAGAGGGAGCTCGGCGCCGCTCTCTACATCGGCTGGGGAGCGTCCGCAATGCTCATCATCGGAGGGGCCTTGCTCTGCGCTAACTGCCCCAAGGAGGACAATTATTCCGCCAAGTACTCTGCCACCCCCCGCTCTAACGCCCCCAAGGACTACGTCTGAGAAAACGATTAAAGACTTTGTCTGGCCTTTGTACAGAAAGAAAAAAAAAAAACAGTGACTTCTTTTGTTGCCACATTTCAATTGTTGCCTAAAAGGCTTAAAGAGGAGAGAATGCGAATCAGGGTGGGGAGGGCCACCTAAGCCAGGGTGGAACCAGCAGTCCTCTGCTAAGGTTTTTACTAAGGTGTGCACTTCCAGACAACACGGACAATACCTGCCAATCAGCTCACTGGAAAGACTGAACGTGGGTGTTCAGTTTTTTGTTGTATGCAATTTTACTCCCATTTTAATGTCTCTTTTGATATCACATGAGTTTTTTGTTGTTGTTTTGTATATATTATGCTGTGTATCTTGTACATTCTGAATGTTTCAAATTTTATATTTTTTAAAAGATAAAAATGTTAAGACATTGTAATAAACATTTGGGGTTTAACATAACTTTTTTCTTCCTTTGTCTTCATTATGAATTCTTATACTTGCCCGAGAGGGGTGATTTCTGTAATTAACTATCACAATGAATAGCTCAGGTGTACAAACAACAACCTCAAACTTCAATTCCATGTCTGGAATCAAAGTTGTTTTCCTCAATTAATAACTTTCTTTTAACCAGATCAGATAGATAGATAGATAGATAGATAGATAGATATTCTTATAGTTATTTTTCTGCTGTTAGTGAATGTGTGTGTTGTCTGTATGCTACTGAGACCTTGAATTTCCCCTGGGGATCAATAAAGTATCTATCTATCTATCTATCTCTATCCCAAGGGGAAATTCAAAGATCAGACACAAGCCATCAAACTAGCTCATTATAGCAGGTAAAACAAATGCTGTAAATGTCTTACTGTAAGTAAACGTCATACAATGGTTCAGTGTTATCTGATTCATTGGTAAGCAGTTTATTCAGTTGACTTCGCATTCAAATAACTGAGCCAAGCCCAGTTTTTTTAGAACATGAAGCATTACGTGGACTAGAGAGGAACATTGGTTTGGCCATAGTGGCATATATCACATTCAGTCATTCAGATAGCATTCCTGAGCATACAATCATCCTACTGCATTTTACCTTACAAATGGCAAAAACTAACCCATGCTGTGTGTGTGTGTGTGTGTGTGTGTGTGTGTGTGTGTGTGTTATATACATATAATTAAACAAAGCCTTTTAGCCCTGTCCTATGCCTCAGAATCAGCCCCATGCATAAGACATTCTCTCTCTCTCTCTCTCTCTCTCTCTCTAACCATCTAAAGATTAAACTCCCACTGCCAACACCTGCCACTAGCAGTAACGCCAGCACCTGCACTCTATCGGTACATAACGACTAGACGACTAGTCAACACATATCATGAAAAACGTATCAACTAGTAAAAAGCCGTAGTCATGATGCTAATCAGAAACGAGGCACTGGTAGATGCACACGGGTAAAATAGTTGGTTGTCCAATGTCTCCCCCTACTGTGACTCTAGGGCGGTACATATTTTGGATGAATATATTAAGTGAATAGATCACCCCAGTATACCTAGTAGTTCAAAAAAGGGCGATCAATTGATATATTTATTTTGCATGCCACCATGGAACAATATTTATGGGATAACATGCCTAGTTCTTACACACAGATATCAAATTGTGTATCGTTTGTTGTGTATATACTCCACACACATTCCAGCTATTGTTCTCTCACAAGTGTAACAATTATCATTAATGTCATGCAAATAAGTCTATGCCATGACAGTGAGCACCTGAGGAGATCTCATAAATCTCAGTCAATGGTCCTAATGAATATCTCATGCAGGTTCACAGATAAGTACTGTTTTCACCAATAATACACTTTTTTCAGGTAAATCTGATTCAGTAAATCATTGTTGAATGATACAATGAATGATAAAATAAATACATTCCAATATAAACACTGCAGGACACTTCAGTTGGGCTGTTGCTATAACATCCAATGGCCAAACATTAAGAATGCTAAACAAACCTAACAAATCTAGAAATTGCAGGCACAAATAAAAAAAATGCTCCTTCATTTTCCATAAAATTGGACTGAAAATGTGGGTTGGATTCTGATAGACAAGCACAGTCATGAGTGGACTTGCAGCTTCAGGTGAGGTGTGGAGGCTTCCATGCTAGCAAGCAAGCTAAAGCCCTGGGTGCTAGCATCTGTCACTGCTCTGTGTTTTATGCTGTAACTGCACTCTCTTGCGGACATACACACGAACAGCAATGGACAGCAGTGGACACGAGTTGTTATTTATATGCAGCTTTCTACACAGTTCAAGCACGGGTGGTTGGTGCCCTTGCAGTGTACAGTCCTAGCGGTCACAAAAAATTGGAGTGTATGTACACGGATGTCCAAACATGGCCTCAAACTACATCATTGGGTTCCAGGTTACAGAATGCATCCTGACAGATTGAACTTTTTAATGGACACTGGGACCTACTGACTTGGAACAGCAGCCAATGGACATTCCATTGGATTTCTTTATTTTTTTTGCGATCAAATTTTTATTTTATTTCAATTCAATGAGCATGGCATGTGGCATAATACATACAAAAAGTCAAAAGGATCTGTTCTAGCATACCACATACTGTAATAACAATGACAACAATGACAAAGCAAAAATGACAAAGCAAAAAACAACCAAAAAACAACCGTACGTACACAAAAGACACAATATCGAAAACATACACATACAGACGGAGACATAGACAAAACAGAGAGAACTAAACAACATAGCAGACTAGTGTGGAAAAGGCTGGATAGCTTAAAGCATATCTTTCAAAGATTTAGAGAGATTGTGCCAAAAATCTAATGTCTTATCTGAAGCACCGTTAATTCGGGCCGTTGAAAGCTCCAGATATACAACATCCACAAAGGAAAGGATCCAGGCCTTAACAGAAAGAGTATGAGGTGGCTTCCAACGGGTTACAATCATTTTCTTGGCTGCTGTCAATCCAGCAAAAACAGCGCGCTTACTCAGTTTCGAGAGATTAGAATTTGACAAGTTATTTCAAATCAATACACACACAGACACAGGAATTCTTTCCTGAACCAAGTCAGACAATTTGGATGCAACATTGTTCCAGAATCCATCGACCGGTGGACAGTCCCACATCATGTGAAGATATGTGCCCTGAGCCCTCAAAGAACAAAGCTTACAAGATGAGTCACTAATGATATTCATATGGTGAAGTTTAACTGGTGTAAGATATGTCCTATGAATAAAATTTAAATGAATTTGTTGATGGTCTGGATTGCGTGATACTTGAGGGATATCGGACCACACATCATGCCAATCAAATTCTTCGTCAAACTCAGGGCAGTCCCGCTCCCAGATCCTTTCAACGGGAAGCCCAAAGTGTTGGGGGACTATCATAAACTCATAAAGTTTGGACACCATGCCCTTATTTGAAGTTTGTACCGTAAATAAATGTCGAAGTGGGTGAGTGGATAAAGGGCCCTGCCAGGGAACACCATATGCCTTGAGTGCTGATCTTAGCTGTAAATAAAAGAAAAAGGAAGAACCTGGCAGATTGAATGCATTTTGGATATTAGAAAAAGAAAGTAGACCATGATTATTAAAAATATATTTTAGGTGACGGACACCCCTTTGCTCCCATTGCGGAGCTGATATAGCCCTCCCGCCAATCAATAGAGCTTTGTTATTAAATATTGGAGAAGAAATGTGCCACTTAAATGAGAGATGGCGATGAGATTCAACCGCTCTCCATGTTCGTATAAGATGGGAGACGATGGGGCCAAACCGCAGTTGACTCTGTTTATTAGAGATGTTGGTAAAAAGCACATCCTGGAGAGGCCAAGGTTTTACCAAGTTGCTTTCTAAGGTATGCCAAGAGACTGAGGAGTGTGGATCAAACCAAGAAAGCAAGGGCCTGAGTACAAATGACCAAAAATATAATTTAAAATTAGGGACAGAAAGACCACCATCCTCCCTCCTCCTTTGTAAAGTAGTCATTTTTAGGCGTGGCCGTTTACCCTTCCATATAAAACGAGAGACTCCAGACTGAAGCTTACTCCAGTAGTCAGGTGGAGGGGGGAGAGGAAGCATAGAACTAACAAAATGTATCCTCGGCAAAATGTTCATTTTAGTAATAGAGACACGGGCTTCAATAGACATGGGCAAGACAATCCACCGGTCCATATCCTTTAAAACATTGGATAAGGTACCTGAATAATTGTGCTTAATAATCTGATTAAGAGTGGGGAAGATCTCAATTCCCAGATATTTAAACTGATTTACAATGGGAATACTGACAGATAGGGATGATTCTTTGGCGTGAATGTTAAGATGAAGGAGTGCTGATTTAGACCAGTTAATTTTAAATCCTGATAGTTTACCAAATTCCTCACAGATAAACAGGAGGTGGGGAACAGATTGAGCGGGGGTTTCCATAAACAATAGTGTTCTGTCCTCTTCACACACGGAGTATGATTTGACAGGCAGCTAAACACTTTCCGAATCAACAAGACGTAGATGCAACTGTTGTTTTATTGATAGAAAGGTAAAACTGAAAAGAGAGAATATAGTCTTACATTACTCTCTACACAATCTCATACGTTCATTACAACTCATAAGAATAGCTAACAGAGCCTAGCAAGGGCTAATGAAACACACAAGCTAATTATTGTGTTAGACTAATAAGCAGTTAAACTGCATATATTCGCTAAACAGCCTAAAAGTAAGTAAATGTATCACTCAATAACATCACACACTCAGAAGGAACATACCGAGGATGCTGACACACAGGAGCAAGAAGCATAAACCGCGGAGGAGAGATATTGTGAACTTGCGTGGGAATAAGTTTGTCTTACAACTGACATCCACACCGCTAGGGGGAGACAACGCTCAAATTGAAATCAACAACATACAAAACACAACACTCCCCGTCTGGTATTTCTAAATACCACTTCATTATAATTATTCAAACATGAACTGGTCTGTTGGGAAGTCCCTATTTATTCACAGAGTCCTCTGGTGGAACAAGAAGGACTAAGTCTGAAATGGGCCTACGGAACAGCTTAGGTCCGTCTTCACGTATCACCTTGACCTCCACAGTTCGCACCTTCCCGTCCTTGCTGGGGCAGGCCTTGGTCACCAGCCCTATTGGCCAGAAGTTTCTTTTTGTCTGAGAGTCTTTCAGTAGTACGACGCTGCCAGGCTCAAGGTTTGGCTTGCTGCTTTGCCACTTGACGCGTGTCTGTAGAGTAGACAAGTACTGCTTCCTCCACTTGTCCCAGAACACATTGGCGAGGCTCTGCACTTGTCGCCACTGCCGTTTGCATAAGTCCTTCACATCAAATGTCCCTGCTGGCGCTGACAATGTTCCGACCTTTTGAGTGAGAAGAGTTGAGGGGGTAAGTATGATTGGGTCTGTAGGGTCGGTTGACACAGGGGTCAGAGGTCGTCCGTTGATGATGGCTGCTATTTCAGCCATAAGGGTGGTGAGTGTTTCGTGAGTCAGCCTCGAAGGCGTTTGTAAGAGCATTGAGTCCAGTATTCTTCGTGCTAAGCCTATCATTCTTTCCCAGCATCCACCCATATGGGAAGAATGGGGTGGGTTGAATGTCCATTTGCATCCCCTTTCCGCAAGGTATCTGTCAATTTGCTCACTGATATTGGATGGAATCTGCAGTTCTTTGCAAGCACCAACAAAATTAGTGCCCCTGTCGGACCTGATCTGTTTGACGGGGCCTCTGATGGATGTGAATCTTCGGAGAGCATTAATAAAACTTGAAGTATCAAGTGCTTCGATTACTTCTATGTGCACAGCTCTCGTACTCATGCAGGTGAACATGACTGCCCATCGTTTGCTGTCTGCACTCCCACCTCGTGTGCGACGTGTTAGGATGAACCAAGGCCCAAACACATCAAGGCCTACTTCCGAGAATGGTGGTTGCACCGTCAGCCGGTCTACAGGTAAGTTGGCCATTTTTTGAATTTGGAAGTCGCCCCGCAACTTGCGGCAGGTGACGCATTTATAGATGCTGCTGCTTATTTTCCTTTTTGCTCCAATTATCCATAGGCCTGCTGTCCGTATCGCCCCCTCTGTGAACAGGCGGCCTTGGTGACGTATCTGCTCATGATGATGTCTTATTAGCAGTGCTGCGACATGAGTGTGACCCGGAATGATGAGAGGGTTCTTTTCATCTACAGGTAGGTCCGCCTCGGATATTCGGCCACCCACCCTCAGCAGGCCGACACCATCAACGAAGGGGTCTAGTTTCCTGAGACGGCTGTCCTTGGGAACTCCCATTCCTTTGACAATGGTCTCAATCTCTCGACCATAGGCATCTTGTTGCACAGCGCGCATGATGACTTGTTTGGCTTGTAGCAGTCCTTCGACTGTGAGGGCTTTGCTGCAAATATGCCAGCCCTTGCAGTTTTCTGCGTCCGTAGGCTTTGGATTCTTGAAAAGTTTTGCTGTATGGATTAGACGGGCCACGGTGCGTGTTAAAGCTCTCCAGCACAAGAAGCGCTCAAACCTCTGTGAATTGAGGTGTTCCTCGGAGACGTTGGTGTTTAGTGATGACACATGGGGACGTAGCTCTGTATCCTGAGTAGGTTCAATTAGCTCGTAGCAGTGGGATTGTGGTGACCTTGGTTCCTCCTCTGGGCCGGACAGAATCTTAGGCCCAGTAAGCCACACGCTACCATTAAGGTGAGATGCGGGGATAGCTCTCGTAGCTTGGTCTGCAGGATTGATGTCAGTACGGACATAGCGCCACTGTTTGGGTTGTGTAGATCTGCAAATCCGCTGGACTCTGTTGTTGACGTAGACATAGAACCTTCTTGTTTCGTTATAGATGTAGCCGAGCACGACTTTACTGTCAGTGTAAAACAGTGTGTTGTCAACCTTGAGATCAATTTCGGAGTGAATGAGTTCAGCGAGCTCGACTGCAAGTACAGCTGCACACAGTTCTAGTCTAGGGACTGTATGTTCCGGTCTTGGCGCCAGCTTTGCTTTACCCATGACAAACCCAGCATGGTTGATGCCATCCCTGTCTGTGACTTGTAGGTATGCCACTGCTGCTACGGCCATTATTGAAGCGTCCGAGAAAATGTGGAGGATTCTCCGTAAGCCATCGGACGATGAGATGGGGGTGTACATTCTGGGAATCTGGACACTGTTGAGGTTTTTAAGAGAGTCTCTCCATCTAGTCCATGTTTTCTCTTTCTCTGGTGGCAGGGGTAAATCCCAGTCCGTGGCATCTGTAGTGAGTTCGCGTAGCAACGCCTTGCCTTGTATTGTTACTGGTGCAGCAAAACCTAAAGGGTCATATAGACTGTTTATGGTAGATAAAAGGCCCCTGCGTGTAAAGGGTTTGCTTTCATCTGACACCTGGAAGGTAAAGGTGTCTGTTTTCAGGTCCCATTGTATGCCCAGACTGCGTTGTATTGGCGGATGGTCAATACCTAGGTCTAAGTCCTTTAGGCTGGCGGCGTGGTCGTTAGGGGGAAAGGCACTCATGACTTCTGCACTGTTTGAAGCAATTTTGTGTAGTCTGAGGTTCGAGCTTGAAAGCACATTTTGTGTTGCTTTGAGTAGACTGACTGCAGCATCTGCTGTAGGTAGCGACTTAAGGCCGTCGTCCACATAAAAGTCTCTCTGGACAAACTGACGAACATCTGTCTTGAATTCAGACTCACCCTCTTGAGCGGCCCGCCTTAGGCCGTATATGGCAACAGCTGGCGAGGGACTGTTCCCGAAGACGTGCACCCTCATTCTGTATTCTGTCACCTCCTTGTCAAGATCGTTGTCCCTGAACCACAAAAATCGTAGGAAATTTCTGTGCTCCGTCTTCACCAGAAAACAGTGGAACATTTGCTGAATGTCCGCTGTGACAGCCACAGGCTCTTTCCTAAACCGGATGAGGACGCCAAGAAGGCGGTTATTGAGGTCGGGCCCGTCATGAGAACGTCGTTCAAGGAAACGCCTTCGTGCTGGGCACTCGAGTCGAAGACCACTCGTATTTGGTCCGGTTTTTTGGGGTGGTACACCCCAAAGATGGGGAGATACCAGCGTTCCTCTTCCTTTGAAAGAGCTGGGGCAAGCTCTGCATGCCTGTTCTCAAAAATCCTGGCCATGAATGAGAGGAAGTGATCCCTTGTCTCTGGTTTCCGTTCTAAGCTGCGTTTGAGTGACAACAGGCGGCGTAATGCTTGGGCCCTGTTGTTAGGTAGGCGCTGCCTTTGGGGTTTGAATGGGAGGGGCGCCTGACAGAATTCCTGTTCCATTATGGCCAGGAAGGCCTCGTCTTCAATGGAAAGTGCAACTGACTCGTCCTTGTGTGTTCTTTGGAAGATAGAACATCCCAAGCTGTCTCCATCACAGATGACCTGCTCGTGAGTCTTTGAAAGTTGCATGTCACTGTACCTCTCTTTGACCATGAAGCGGTTAGGGCAGGGAAGAAAGAGACTGGGACGTCCATTTTCCAGAGTGCTTGTGTAGAAGGTATTCACAGTAGTGGGGGTGTGCAGGCCTCCCAGGCAGACTGTCCCTATGATGACCCATCCTAAGTCCAGACGTTGGGCATATGGGGAGTCGTGAGGGCCATTTATCTGCTCTCTTACTTTGTGGACTCTAATTATGTCTCGGCCAAGGAGGAGCATTATGGGGGCCTGAGGGTCCAGTTTGGGAACCTGGTGACTCATGGGTCGAAGGTGTGCATGATGTGCAGCAGCCTCTGGGGTGGGTATTTCTGAGCGGTTGTTAGGGATTTCATTACATTCTATCAGTGTGGGTAAGTCCAGGCATATCTTGCCGTCTATGGATTCAACCTGATATCCGTTAGCTCTTCTCCCAGCTGTATTGACCACCCCTGAACATGTGTTCAAAGAGTAAGGTGAGCTTGGGCCTGTTATGTTAAAGAGGCTGAAGAAATCTGTGCGGGCAAGGGACCTATTGCTTTGATCATCGAGGATAACATAGGCCCTGGTTGCTCTCTCTCTCTGACCAGTAGGGAACACTCTCACTAAGCAGATTTTTGAGCATGACTTTCCCTTTTTTTCCTCGCTGCAGACTTTGGTGCAGCTGGATAAGATGGATGTGGGCCGGTCGTTCTCTTCCTCCCCGCCGTCCTCTGTGACGGGCTGTTGGCGTGTCCACGGGGCTGGGCCTGGATGCAGGGCTGTGTCATGGCGTTCACTTTCGCACTCTGAGCATTTCACATTTATTTCACACTGTTTTGCTAAGTGTGATGATGATAAGCAGCACCTGAAGCAAATGCCATTTTCCTTTAAAAAGATCTTGCGCTCTTCTAGTGGCTTTGCTCGGAACACACGGCATTTTGTCAGGGGGTGTGGCCTTTTGTGTAACGGACACCAGTTCTCGGTACCTGTCCTTTCCTGGGCAGAATCAGTTTTGACGATGTCCGTTTTGTGAACGGAGATGGTGGCTCTTGGATAGTTCTGCTTAACTGCTGTTGCTGCAGACATGGTGAGGTCAAAGCTTGGGTCGTTTCTGGTCCGGGCTTCACGACAAACAAAGTCAACGAAAAAGGAAAATGGCGGGAATGTGACTTTTTTCTGTTGTTTATACTGTGAGCCGAGGCTTAGCCATCTTTCCTGTAAATTATGTGGGAGCTTCTGAACGATGGGGTTCACTCCTCTTGCTGAGTCTAAGAACATTAGGCCGGGCAGGTCTTCGCTGGACTTTGCGGATAGAAGCTCTGTGAGTAGGTCGCCTAGCTCTCTGAGTTTACTATACTCTTTGTTAGGGACCCTGGGAAAGGCATCTAGTCTTTTGAATAAAGCATCTTCGATTGCCTCAGCAGATCCATAGCACTGCTCTAGCCGCTCCCAGATGAGCTTCAATCCCATAACAGGTTGTGTGATGTTGACTGCCCTGATGCGTTTAGCATGTTCTGAAGAGTTAGGCCCAAGCCACTTTACTAAGAGGTCCATTTCCCCAGCAGGGGACACGGCAAGACCTCTCACTGCGTTCTTAAATGACGAGCGCCATGCTCTGAAATCTTCTGGCCTGTCATTGAACACAACCAGACCCGTGGAGACTAGTTCCCTCCTTGCAAAGTATCTAACAAAGTCCCCTAAGCCGTCGCTGCTTGCATGCACTGGTGGATACAGTGTTGTGGGAAGACTATCTGGAGGGCGGCCATGCTCATCTAGCCTTGGTTTGGCCCAGCTACTGTACTGGTTAAGCCCAGGTGGGGTCATGTCACTGAAGTGAGGAGGCAGTCTATGTGGATGGTTGGCAATGTCAGGTGCAAGGATGTTCTCAATGCCTATGACAGGTGTCCGATATTGCGCATGACCACTGATTTGTGTCTTAGCAGGCCTTCTGTGTATGTCATAATCAGAGACTGTCTCTAATGGTGGCATTGAGTCAAGGCTACAGTCAGGGAGGTTATGTACATATTCCCGTGTACGTTGCTGAGAGTCTTGGGTGTAAACTGGAATAAAGGGTTCTTTGTGATCATCTTCATCAATTTTTTCGGCAGCCGCCTCTAATATATTAGCTTCGACCACAGCAACAGCGGCTTTCTTCTGCATGGTCAATATGTCTAATGAAGCTTCTATGCGGGCTTTTTCTAACTTCATTTCCATTTCTCTTTCAGCAAATTTAACTTGGACTTTGGCTGCTTCGGCTCTAGCACGGGCTATGGCTGCTGCCGACCTGGTGGACGACACTCCTGATAGCTTTGCTGATCCTGATATATAAGATCTGGTTCTGTATGAGGCAGGGAACTGTTTCTCTGTCATGATGCATGGAGCGATCTCACCTCTTTGAACTGCTGATTGTGTGAGCGGAGAACGCTGTGACGTGGCAGCAGTCGAGATGCTACGGTAGTTGTCTTCACTCGTGCAGTGTTGATAGCCCTCGTTTTACTGTTCTGTCCTCTTCACACACGGAGTATGATTTGACAGGCAGCTAAACACTTTCCGAATCAACAAGACGTAGATGCAACTGTTGTTTTATTGATAGAAAGGTAAAACTGAAAAGAGAGAATATAGTCTTACATTACTCTCTACACAATCTCATACGTTCAATACAACTCATAAGAATAGCTAACAGAGCCTAGCAAGGGCTAATGAAACACACAAGCTAATTATTGTGTTAGACTAATAAGCAGTTAAACTGCATATATTCGCTAAACAGCCTAAAAGTAAGTAAATGTATCACTCAATAACATCACACACTCAGAAGGAACATACCGAGGATGCTGACACACAGGAGCAAGAAGCATAAACCGCGGAGGAGAGATATCGTGAACTTGCGTGGGAATAAGTTTGTCTTACAACTGACATCCACACCGCTAGGGGGAGACAACGCTCAAATTGAAATCAACAACATACAAAACACAACAAATAGCACATCATCTGCATACAGTGACAGGTGATGTTGAGTATTATAAATGCATATCGGAGAGGCCGTAGCGGACTGGCGAATAGCCTGAGCAAGTGGCTCCAGTGAGAGGACAAATAGAGCAGGGCTCAAAGGACATCCTTGACGTGAAGACCTAGAGATCGGAAATAAAGCCGATAGAGTTCTGCCAGATAACACTTGAGCTGAAGGATTAGAATATAAGGTTTTTATCATTTTAATAAAAGTGGTACCAAATCCCATAGCCTCCAAAACTGACCATAAAAATGACCATTCCAATCTGTCAAAAGCCTTCATGGCATCAAGGGAAAGGAGGGACATTGGTGTCCTACTGCCTGTTGCAGCATCAATGATGTGCAAAAGACGCCTAACGTTATCTGCTGCCAATCTTGATTTTATAAAACCTGTTTGATCAGGACTAACTAATACTGGCACGTGGGGCTCAAGACGAAGGGCAAGGAGTTTTGCAAAGATTTTTATGTCAGAATTTAAAAGGCTAAGAGGGCGATAACTAGAACACTCTCTAGGATTCTTATCCTTTTTTAAGAGTAAAGAAATTAAGGCAGTATTAACATCCCTAGAAAACCCGCCCTTATTAACAGAAAAATTAATCATATCCAAAAGAAAGGGTCCTAACTGATCCCAAAAAGTGGTATAGAATTCAGGGGGGATCCCGTCAAGTCCTGGCGATTTACCTCTCTGCATTCTCTGCACTGCTACTCTCAGCTCCTCTAAGGTAATTGACTCACCTAGACCGACCGAATCCGTTCTGGAAAGTTGGGGTAAGTCCAACTGAGACAGCCAATTATCACACCGTTCTTTGTCTAGAATAACCTCTGATTGGTATAAGTCAGAAAAGAAGGTTTTAAATGTGTCATTAATCTCCTTGGGATCCGTACTGATATTGCCATCAGCTGTTTCTATGGCTGGTATGTCAGAGAAATGATCACTGGTCCTAATTCTCATGGCAAGCAGGTGGCTAGTTCTGGCACCATGAAAATAATATCTCTGTCTAGTCCTGTGAATTTGGAATTCTGATTTCCGTTTCAAAATACTATTAATTTCTTTTTTCACTATGGAGCGCTCTAAAGATACCTGCTCTGAAAAATTATGTTGCAAAGCAGAATCTAGCCTCATGAATTTAGATTCAAGGGCTTGAAGCTGGTGAGATCTGGCCTTCTGTGCATTGGAACTGAACAGTATAGTGTTATTCCTAATGAATCCCTTTACTGCCTCCCATAGAATTCTAGGATCATCCACTGAGCCAACATTGATATCTGCAAATTCCTTAAATTCAGTAATGAACTGAGAAATATAGGCTTCATTTTTTAGCAAAGATGTGTTAAATCGCCATCTGGCTGCACGCTGAGACAATTGACAAACAGTAATGGAACAAAGGACACCCTTATGGTCAGATAAAGCCATTGGTAGCAAAATCGCCTTGTCTATGGAAAGAAAAAGTTGGGGGGATGCAAAAAGAAAATCAATTCTAGAAAAAGATTTATGTCTGCCTGAATAAAACGTAAAATCTTTGTCCCAGAGTATTGGCCCATGATTTTAAAGCATTGGTGGCCTGGCCCTGATCCCCTGAAGATGTTGCGTTTGACCTATCAACAACAGGATACCACACAGCGTTGAAATCTGCGCCAACAATAAAAGAGTAATCAGTCAATTCTAACATTTTGATTGTGAGAGTGTTATAGAAAGTGGCATCAAAAGCAATTGGAGCATATGCAGAAACTAGAGCAATATTTCTGGCATTAAACTCTATTTTAGTTATCACAATTCTGCCCACGATGATAAAACCTTAAGTGGGAGATTCCGTCTAGCTATAATGGCCACGCCTTTTGTTTTTGTGGTGGCAGAGGAGAAAGCCACAGTATAATAAAATCTATTGGCTAAACGCTTAGCATCTGCATTAGTCAAATGCATCTCTTGTAACAAAGCAATATCGACATTTTTGTTCCTCAGTAAGTTTAAGGTGTTTGCACATTTATGGGGAGCATTCAATCCACCACAGTTCCATGATAAAAAAGAAAGTTCACCCATTATCCAAAAAACTCAGTCCTAAAGCATGTAGGCACATTCTCGAACACTGAAGATAACTTCTCATATTGTAGGATTCCAACAATGATGCATCCAAAGTTAAGTCCCTCAAAACATAAAACACATAAGACAAAGACACAGAGAACACATAAAATTACAGTAAAAATAAAGAGAAAAGAAAGGAACATCCAACTGCAGGTCTGTGATCAAAAATGGATATGGGCAGCCAAAGTGGTCCAGCCCAAAACTTTGAAAAAAAGAGTGATGTGGCTATATGCCTTTAATAACCCATAGCATTTACCCCCCTATTTTGAGTTTTTCCTCGAAATTGCACACCGCCTACTTACAATGGCCCTGTTGCCACATACTTTGACTTACAATCAAGTGCCTGACCTCTTTGGAAAGCTAAGGCCTTGTAGATTTTTTGGTACCAATAGATTGACTGTGTGATGAACTATCAGAGAGTGGCAAAGGGTAGAATGATAGTTTTTCTTATAGGCGGTTATGTACATATCTAGAAATGACCACATTCTGCCCTCTTGGTCACTTGTATTGTCTTGAAACCACTACTGAGGCCCACTAGCAGGTCTTGTGAATCTGTATCTCAAAGTAGATCCCTATAGGATGAAGTATGAATGTGTGGGACCCATATTTGTGTGGGCATACACATGCGTTTTGCTTTGGAGACTCCAAAAGGACCTTTGGTTACCCAAAACACATACTGACAAAAAACTCTTCCTATACAAGAACCCCTTTATGTAGAACCATGGAGTGCTTTGCAGTGGCTGTGCCATGAGTCCAGAGAAGCATTATCTGACCTGAAACTCTTACTTTTGCTCCTACGCCTTTGAGATTTCCATGAAAAAAGGACAAACATTGTATTATAAAATGAAACAAAGGTAAAGAAAATAGTAAATATTATAAATATAAAAGGTAAACAATGAAATGCAGTGCAAAAGTTCAAAAAATAACAATACCCTGGCAAACGAAACATCAAATGATTCATATTCAATGCAATACAAATGAATTTGTGTTGGCAACCACGGTCAACAAAATGGAGCGTGTTATGAACAACTGATAGTTCTAATATTGTGTACTGTGCAGAGATACGCTGGGGGCCAGGAGTCCTCATAGGGCGAAACGTGGGCTGTGGTGGTATGGTGTCCTGGATGTCCGTCCTAAGCCATGGTTCTTCATCTCCGCTCTCCTGTCTGCTGCGGAAGCACCCTCTTCCCCTGCCTTGGCCTCTCCCTCTTCCTCTGCCTCTCCCCCTGCTTCTTGCAGCACCCTTTCCTTTTCTTGTCCCACTGGTCTCGGCCACCGGCTCCTCTTCCTCAGACACAGGATCCTCAGCTCTTGTTTTTTTGCTTGGCGGGGCCCAGTCTTCATCGCGGTCACTGAAACAATTGTACAGGTGGAAGTTAGGCTCAGACCCACTAAAGTATATGAAAACCCTTCCCAACAACTTATACAAATGATATAAATGTGTGTACTCAGGTCACACCTCCCCCTGCTCTCTTTTACACACACACACACACACACAAACCCACACTGCATTCTCACCTAATTCCCCAACCCCCAGGTACCAGAACACTGTTCACACCTCCCCCAGGTCACACTATGAAACAAAGCTAAATGAAAAACTATGCACTAAACATTACAAAAGCAAACTAAACTGTATCTGTAACTGTATATGGATATAAGTAGTCTACTCACAGCTCAAAATCAGGGTCCTTCCCAGCTAAAAAGTTCTGCTCCTCATCGGAATCGCATTCCGAAAAATTGCTTTCTTCTCCTTCATCGATGTCCTCCAGATCTTCAATGTCCTCGGGTTCTTCGACATGTTTCGTCTTTTTTTGTCTCTTTGGCATGGTTTACGAACAAAAACCTTCAAAAACATGTCTCTTGCTTGTTTACTAACAAACTTCCAAACCACTGCTTCGGAGAGTCTGATTACGCATGAGCTTTGCGCCTTGAGTTTAGCCGACAAGGAAGTAGAATGTGACGATGTGTCACGTGTCTAAAGAAAGCTCTCATCGTTGGCTACACGGACATCTAGGTCCCATCTCATTGGCTCGTTCAGACGCAGCGCTATGGCCATTCAAAGACTGGTTGTCAGATTCATCGCTTACGTGACTCATTGGCTTTGATGGCATCTATCTCGACTCTCATTGGTCCTACAGACATGTAATTGGTATCGATGGAATCAGAAGAGCCTCGTGAACACGCAGAGTAAAGTCCAGCGTGAATCCAGCGACAATAATGGAAGTCAAACCGAAATAACTGGATTTCCGCGGAAAATAAGTTTTCACTTCGCTTCTTTTCTTATGTATCTGTTTTGTTTGCACTGGCGTGTACAACTACTCAATATATTGGCAATAAAACGATGTAAATATTTCACATCTATGGATTCTTACGAAAATTTCAAGACCAAGCATGCTGGGCTAACTTATTGGTACGGCCATACAGACAAGTGACAAAGTATCAACGCAGCAACTTTGGGGGGTGGTGGAGGGGGGTATTCTGATATGTTATATATCGGGATAAACTTATATTTTACACACGAAATATATGTTAATTCATGGAAAGCTTTACATATATCGATTCTTGAGATTCTCAGCTTTAAAATGGTATATAGCATGACTATGGTAGTTCATGATAAGGTGCAAAAAAATGCATGGGGGTTGTTGGGGGGAGGTGGGGGGCACTGTATTTGCCCGAACTCGGGTCACCCTTAGTGTGCATTAATTGTAATGAAAATCTAATGTGGCCTACAACCCACACAACAAGTAGCCTATAGGCCTAAACATATAATATTGTCAAGAGAGCTACGTCCACTCTGCAATACAAAAAGTAATAGCCTAACAAATTACCTGAAAACACTCATCCTCAAGAGGCTATTTCACTAAAGCTAGTAGCCGTTAAGATAACAGAGAAAACCAAGCCTTTTAACCAGCCTAAACTATTAGTCCAACTTTTAAATGAATAAATTTAAAGAGCAAACCAGTGGTCCACCTGTAACGTCAGGACGCTTGTAGCCTACATCCTAGGTTCAGTCCTCTTGCTCAGTGGTCTCCGACGTAGCATTCATCGAAGTCGCCAGGTATGCAGTCACGTAGTCCTCCGCTTCTTTGGGAGAAGAGAACGATCTGTATTGGGCGTCGTCCTTGATTTTCAGCGTTGCAGGATACAGTAGAAAAAAGTCCAATCCTTTTGTCCGGGCTGTATTCATTGCTTGGTGAAAGGCTTGGCGGCGCTTGACAGTAAAGTTGCTATAGTCTGGCGAGAAACGAATTGCCCGGCCATCGAAGGAAAGAGGGTTTTTCTTGGCAGCATGCAAAATGGCTTGACGAGTGGTGTAACGAAGCACGTTGAAAATTAGTGTGCGGTTAGTTCGATTGCAAGAGTAACTGTAGATTCGATGAGCCCTCATAATCTCAATCTGAGTGTCGGAAAGGGTCGGAAACCACTTGGGAAGGGAGTGAGTGAGGTATTGAATGGCGTTGGAGCCTTCGAGCCCCTCTTCCAGACCAATGATGCAAATGTTACATCTTCGGTTTCTATCCTCCATGTCTGCCAACTTCAAATCTACGTCCTGCAGAGACTGACCATAACTCTTGAGCGCACCAGAGTTGCTCTGGACCGTAGTTTTAAGTTGTTCCACGTCGGATTTGATAGAACCCAAGCTTGCAGTCAGGGAGGCTAGTTCAGCGTGAATAGCACTTAGCTTCTCAACATTGTCTTCTCCCATCTGTTGAATCTGTGTGAGGCGCGGTTCAAAGTAGCCCCGTTGTTTTTCAAATAAAGAGTCCGTAATAGCGTCAATATCTTGCCGACAAAGTTTGCTCTTAGTAGACATAATGGCTAATCTGGTTCCAATATCAAAAAACAAGGTTAGACAAATAACTCGGAAACTACAACAATTTGGCAAGGTTGGGCCAGGAGCTAAAAACCTAAGCTGCCATCTTGTCCAGGTGATCACGTGACTCCCCTTTGGATTTCTTTATAACTCATGCTGACATCTGAAAGTCCAAGCCCTTTTTGCTTGCGTGGACAGAATACATGCTTTCTGTTCTGGTCAACAGCTCTTTCCGACACGTCATAATTCGGTGATATGGAAAAACAGTTACAGTAAGACAACAAAATGAGCATTCGATGGCACAGACAATCAACTTCTCTCTAGAATGGGGTGGGGGGGGTGGGGGGGGGTCTGTTTCTAGATGAGGGCGGGTAGGCGATTTTCATACAATTCCATTGAAGATGGCATTACAAATTTGACCAAAACACAGCATCTACGAGAACAGCTCTACCAGATGTGTTTACTGTGTGGCTGACCTTCAGGGATGCGTTGTATTTCGCCCTCACTGCTCACGGCCCCTGGGCCACTGTTTGTGTGTAAACATCAGGCATAGGGGTCCTGAAGTCACAACGGGGCCCTCTGGTTCACAACACCCAGACCACTCCTTCCACCCTGAGGCTTATAAACACAGAAGGACATCTGGGAGAGCATATTTTGGGGACTAACTGAGTGGATGTTCAGCTGCCTTGAAGCCTTAGTCATCTGGGATCCTTAACCATCTTGGATTTTTATTCGTTTTGTCTCAGTGCGCGGCAGCTTACAGGATGGTTTCCCAGGGGATCCAGATGTTTGGCATCATATCAGCACTGATTGGGTGGCTGGGTGTGATTGCTACCTGCGCAATGCCCCAGTGGAAAGTGTCGGCGTTCATCGGCTCTAACATCGTGACGGCGCAGACCTTCTGGGAGGGCATGTGGATGAACTGCGTGGTGCAGAGCACGGGTCAGATGCAGTGCAAGATGTACGACTCCATGCTGGCTCTCAGCTCCGACCTCCAGGCGGGACGCGCCATGATCATCATTTCCATCCTGGTCGGCGTCTTCGGCATCGTGCTGTCCGTCGCCGGGGGGAAGTGTACCAACTGCATCGAGGATCCGGGCTCCAAGGCCAAGGCGTGCATCGCGGCTGGGGTGCTCTTCATCGTGTCGGGGCTCCTGTGCCTGATCCCTGTATCCTGGTCAGCCAACTCCATCATCCAAACCTTTTACAATCCTTTGGTCATCGCTGCGCAGCAGAGGGAGATGGGGGCCGCCCTCTACATCGGCTGGGCCTCCTCGGGGCTCTTACTGCTGGGAGGGGGGCTACTGTGCTGGAATTGCCCCCCAAAAAAGGAGTATCGCTACGATACCAAGTACGCTCCTCCCAGGACCAGCTCCTCGCCCAGGGAGTATGTGTGAGGGGCCCAGGGCGAATCCAGAGAACAGACTGCTAATACAGACCTCCCAGTGCCCTCTCCACATCTGCGTGTGGATGTCTGTGTTCTTATTGTTTTCATTGTTTATTTATGTAGCACATACATGTAAACAATGTACATATATTGTTTTGTTTTTTCATTCTAACTTTTAAAAAAAAGGCAAAAACATTATGTTAAATCTTGACTTGTAAGCTTATCCTACCAATGAAATACTATGTTATAATGGAAATTTTGGCACAGGTACATATAATTGAAAATACCGTCTACCGTAGTAGAGGGTCAGAAATATGGGTGTGAATACACATTTAAACTTTGGTCTAATTTCAACACTTATGCCAGTGGTGGACGAGAAACCATAAAGTTACAGTAAATATGCTGCTTTTCTGTGTTTGTTTTTCAGTCTGCTGTTTAATGAATGGTACAAGTCATCTTCATGTACCCATGAATAAAACATGTCACAGCAATCAGTCAGCCTGTGTTCCTCCTATCTTCTGATCCCTGTAGTGAAGTCAAGCTGCAGTCACAGGTTGACTAGGACAAATGTCTGTTGGATTAACGGAACTGGATAGACCAGTTCCCTCTCCCACTGTGTGTGTGTGTGTGTGTGTGTGTATGTGTGTAAATATCAAGGCATGAGCAAGGTAACCTCATTCTTCCCTCTATTCTACCTTTTCCTGAATTTGAATCATGTTCATGTTCATGTGTGCTTCACCTTGCCTGCGAGAATTTCCACTGGTCTGACAGCTCCTCGTCCACAGGTTGACACACACATACACACACACACACACACACACACTTAAACATATTGTGTCCGGGTGGTGGTGGTGCGGGGGGGCTATATTTCCTCCTGTGCAGAACCAAACACATCAGTAGCCACTAGTTACCACAGGTTATGCTGATCACAGACATCAGCATTTGCAGGTAGGTCCTACCATAGAGAACAGAGAGTATGTGAACAAAACATCAGAAAAACAGTTATGCACACACACAACACTGATGCCCTGCCAATTAAGCATCAAATGCATTATAATATAGCATGCCACAGGCTATCCAGGCTAAGCATGCTATTGTTATGGTTATGGGATTAGGCAGACGCCTTAGTCTATTATTGACATCTATAAACTAGTAAACTATATATTTCCTCCTGTGCAGAACCAAACACATCAGTAGCCACTAGTTACCACAGGTTATGCTGATCACAGACATCAGCATTTGCAGGTAGGTCCTACCATAGAAAACAGAGAGTATGTGAACAAAACATCAGAAAAACAGTTATGCACACACACAACACTGATGCCCTGCCAATTAAGCATCAAATGCATTATAATATAGCATGCCACAGGCTATCCAGGCTAAGCATGCTATTGTTATGGTTATGGTTATGGGATTAGGCAGACGCCTTTGTCCAAAGCAAATTATTACTATTACTATTAATGCATTTTCTGATTTTCCCAGTATTGTGTCGATAAAATGAAATGAAATGATGTTGTTTGATATCTGTTTCCTGCATTTGAGACAAACGAGAGATCTACACCAAGATCTTTGAGCAGCAGCATTCTGTACTAGTCTCTTTACTCATAATGTAATGTAGAGTAAAGCGTGGATTCCTTTTTCTGCATTCTGACGCGATTAGTCTTTTCTGATTTTGCTAATTGTGTAGATGAAAAAATTATGTTATCCTCAAACATTTCCTGCGTTTGAGTCGAATGAGGATCTTTGACACTTGAACTGAACGTCAGTGAGATGCCATTAAGAGAGTGGGTGCAGCTGGACAGTGGCTTTCTCACATGTTTCGGGTCCACAACCTCTGTTTTATCTGTGTTAAAGAACAGGAAGTTGTTCATCATCCATGCTTGCATGCACATTTCAAGCAAAAAAAAAAATAGTATAATTCCTGGATCTTGTCATGATATCATGAACCAAAAAAACACAACAATGAATTATATGGTGGTGATAATCGTTTACTTGGAACCCAGGAAATAAGAAAGAAAAACATGTATACTCTCCAAGTCTCCCTGACCTCGGCAACATCAGTCTTTTGCAGGCCTTTCCTCAGAATGACCTCAGATGTCAGAATTCCACCACCATCTGTTCTTTCTCAGCCCCTTCCCCTTTGGAGCTTTGGTCGCCTGGATTCTAGTCATTGTGGATCTCTATTGGCTGGATTATAACTAGATGTACCGCAGAGCGGTACAAAATATTACCGCCGCCCAGTCCAGCACATTTTTTCCACAAAAATAAGTCACGCTGAAAGGCATATATGATTCTAACTGTCTCACTGAATTGCATTATGCACACTCAATTCTCACTGGTATCTGCTAGACAACAAGTACCAACATGATTAGTTCATAGATTTCACATGTAAAATACATTTTATACAACCCCACCCCCATCTTGCCTGTTCATAATTCTGAGAAATTCTTGAATTGTGTGCATGTCTGCGTGTACATGTTTATGTTTATGTGTGGGTGGGTGGGTGTGTGTGTGTGTGTGTGTGTGTGTGTGTGTGTGTGTGTGCCTGTGTGTGTGCGTGCATGCATGCGTACATATGTATACTGTGTGAGTATGTGTCATACGTATGATTACTGTGAATGTATGTGTGTGCGTGTGTATCTGTTTATGCACATGTGTGCATATGGAATGGGTTAACATAACCCCTGGAGGCAAACATACGCAAAAAATTGGTCATCCTAGGCCCTACGGTTCTCAAGATATTCACAGAAAACTCTGTTGGTGTACGGTCACTAAATGTACACATAAATTAATTTATTGTATTGCCCCCCATGAACGAAAGTCCACGAAACTTGGCATGCATTCGGAGGGTGTCATAATGATCCTACACTTTCAATTTTGTGCAGTTTTGACCATGTTAGGTCACAGATACCTGCGATTACAACACCTAATTTTTACTTTTTTGTTTTTAACTAGGTGGCGCTATACATGAAATGAGTGGTTATGGAATGGGTTGACATGGCCCCTTAAGATCAACATACAAAAAAAGGTGGTCCTCCTAAACCCTACGGTTCTCGAGATATTCACAGAAAACTGTGTCTGCCCTACCCTCCTTTCGTGGGGTCCAGTCCAGCGGGGGGGCTACAGATCAGAACGCCATGCTATCCATGTGGGGCTACACGCCCACCAAGTTTCGTGTACCCCGGTCTTTCAGTGTCCCGGGAATCCTTGACGGAAAATTGGCCATGCGAAAAAAATAAATAAAAATAAATCTGACTTCGCTGCGCAGCGGTCATAATTACTAAGCAAAAAAACAAAGGCAGATTCAGAATTTGTAACTCAGTTAGCAGAAAGCTTCTGGGAACAGTTTGGTCTTAAGTCTAGATTTAAAACTGGCTACAGTTGGGGCCTTTTTGATGTGATCCGAAAGTTGGTTCCAGAGCTGAGCCGCATAGCAGCTAAAATCTGCTTCACCATGTTTAGTTCTAACAGTAGGTTTTACTAACAAGTTTTTCACCTGGGACCTGAGAGGACGAGAAGGTGTGTACTGCTGAAGCATGTCTGACAGGTATTTAGGTCCTGCTCCATTTACTGATTTATAAACAAGCAATAGTGCTTGAAATTTAATCACTGTCAATTAATACACCATGATTTGTCCAAGTGGGAGCATATAGAGGTTGAATAACAGTGGCCAAGGTGAGAAGGGGAGACGGGGAGGGGGCCTTGATTAACTTGCGGGGCCCTACACAACATGCATACTGTGAGTATAGGGCGATCCGGCCCTATGTGAAGGTGATCCACACAAAATGATTCTTCTTTCCCAGATAGATAGATACTTTATTGATCCCCAAGGGGAAATTCAGTCTTTTATGGGGGGGGGGAAAACTATATTTGGTAACTTCTGTAGACATCCGAAATGGGGTGGGATGATTGTATTGGGATCACTGGGGTGCCAGGTGCGACTGTAAAAGAGTTCAGGTAGGAGGGGCCCCTTAGCAAGATTTTGCTTAGGGCCCAATGGAGGTCTGAACCAGCACTGTGACCAAAATTGTGAGCAACCTTTAAATATCTGACTGAGAAAGGGAGTGCGGAAGTGCGATGATCTCAGATCAGTGAAGAAACACGTTTACTGTGTAAAGTTGTAGAATACCATGGAATTACAAAATACCAAAAGGCAGATGTACAGTAGACTATTGAAAAGTGCCCTTGAAATCTGTTTGGGTTGTGGGGAGAAGCTCACCTCATTGCAGTAAGGTGAGCCTTTAAATGGCAGGTGCTGGCAGCCTGTGGTCTTTAGGTTTCCATTAGCACAGGAAACACTGATCTGTTTAGAATTGTGTTTAATTTGATTATCATTGACATTGGTGTGGACACGTCCTTCGGTCCCCACGCAAATCTACGCCCCTGTGTTAGGTATTTTTCGGTCCCTGTGATAATTTGTGAAATTGTGCAAACGGCCTTTTCAAGTCATTTGAGAAGGAAGGAGTGTAGCAAGCTCCCAAATTGACGCTCGTCTGAGAAATTGAGTTTTGGATAATGTTCAGCTTCGGCAGCTTTACAATGACTGAGGAAGCCTAGAGACGAGTCCATAGCAACAAGTTCATGTGTTGAATTTGTTATTACCCAGTGTGCTTTGTTGAATGGTCTCAATGCTTTATTGTTTTATTTCATGTGAATACTTACTAGAGGAGTAACTTTTCAAGTAGGCTAATGCAGTTGCAGGAGTGTGCATTTAGTTTCCATGCTTATTGTGTTTCCACAACAATGTTAGGGAGTAAATCTACTGAAATGGCCACCATCTTGGTGAAGTGTGATGTGTAAGATCAGAAAGCAGAGGTTGATTTTAGGACGGTAGCTTATGTTGATGTGTTATCATAGCATAGCTTAGTGCGTAAGAGCGTGGGCGGAAGACATCGACAATTGGCCCGGGAGGGTCATGTCATTTTTGATTATGCTGCTGGTGGGTCGTTGAAAATTATATTGCAGGCAGGGGAGGGTCATGCAACTTTTGATCGAAGCACTCAAAATCCCTCCGATGATCCCGTTTATAAATAACGAACGGTCCCTAACTATACCATGAAAGAAATACTCAGGCAGGTGTATCTATATAAAAGTTGCTTCTGTTTTGTGTCTCAGCAGTGCTGACAGATGGGGACTGCCCATTTGTGCTTGTGACGAGAGGCACTCACAGGAGAAGTCACAGCGCTTGTCATGAACGAAGTCATGAACAAAGTCATGCAAATAGTAGGATATTGCAAAATTGTGAAAAACTTGTGATTCTCCGGGACGTTGGCAAGCAAGTTGCAAGGCTGGTTCTTTGTAGCCGGCTACGCTAAGGATGCAGAGGGTGCACGAGTCGCCCTATCACATGTTAGTTTACCATTAAAATGGCTTTTTTTCTCAGTGGGTGACCTAGATTGTCACATAGGCGAGGCCTTTTTAGGAGAATGAGGTGAAGGTTTGTTCATCTAGGCATGCAGGCTCTAGCCAGGAGGGCTTTATGACCCTGAAACCTTTTAGCCAGTTGAAAACACATCACACCCCTCAAGACCATCAATACACACACACACACATTAATTGTGTCAATAATCCCTCCCCATGTCTCTGTGGTCTTATTGTACTTGTGGTCGTATCCAGGTTTCTGTTTCACACAACTAGTATTTCAGTCATGTTTTAGTTCTTCAGACAAGTCACACTGACCAACAAAATACAACTAAACCGAACAACTAAAACAAAATAACTAATTAAGCCACACACCTTCCAAATACCAAAGTTCTGAGGGTGTGGTGATGGAATCGTCATGTGATAGCACACAGATACCAGCTGCATCTCATTGGTCTTTGGAAGTGAAGCCTGTGAAGTTTCACTGAGATATAGTTTGTTGGCGATGTACGCCTGTGGTTCCTGGAAGAGCCATTATGTGGGCATGGTCTTCACTGAAAGATATTGTTTCTGCTGGACAGTTACACTTGCTGGCAGAAAAGGCTGTGTGTGTGAATGTACAGTATGTGTGTGTGAATGTACTGTATGTGTGTGGGAGAGGGGGATGGGGGGGGGGGGGGGTTGAGTGGGGGTGTTTGTTGTTGTTTGTTTTCTTCACCAGATGCTCGTTCTCACCTCCTCCCCCGGGTAGTGAGCGCCTTTCAGGAATCCAGTCGGGCTGGAACGCTGCTCCTCCTCCCTTGGTCCATCCCTGCGTCGGCCGGTCTAACCGGTGTGTTCTTCCTGTATCTCGCTCAGAACCGTCGCCCCACTCCGCACTGGCAGCAGCAAATCTCTGCGTCTCTCTCTCTCTCTTTTACTCTTTCTGTCTGTGAGCCCCATCTTGACCCCACCACCGTCGCCGCGTCTCCACCATGGGCCGCCTCGCCAAGGAGATCTCCGGGCAGGTGATGTGCTTCATCGGCTTCGTGGGTGTCTGCCTGACCACGGGACTTCCCATGTGGCGCGTCACCTCCTTCATCGGTGCCAACATCGTGACGGGCCAGGTGGTCTGGGACGGCCTGTGGATGCGCTGCGTGATGCAGGCCACGGGCCAGATGCAGTGCAGCATCCAAAACTCCATCATGCGGCTGACGCAGGACCTGCAGGCCGCGCGCGCCCTGGTCATCATCGCCGTCATCATCTCCTTCGTGGGCATGATGCTCACCTTCATCGGCGGCCGCTGTTCCAGCTGTCTGAAGAACGAGTCCAGCATGTCCAAGGTGGTCATCACCGGCGGCGTGCTCTGCATCGTGGCGGGCGCCGTCTGCCTGATCCCCGTCACCTGGTCGGCCGCCATCACCATCCAGGACTTCCAGAGCACGCTGACCACCGAGGCCCAGAAGCGGGAGCTCGGGTCATCCATCTACATTGGGTGGGGTTCTGCGGGGTTCCTCATCCTGGGGGGCGCTCTTCTGAGCAGCTCCTGTCCCAAGAACGAGATCAACTACCCCCCACAGCCCATGTACCCCTACAGGCAGCCGGGCGTCTACGGCCCTGGCACGTACATGGCGCCCTCCAAGACCTATGCGCCCAGCATGACGTACGCTGGCACAGGGTCGTACATGCCCAACAAGCCTTATGCCGCACCACCTTACACGGCACCCAGGCAGTATCTCTAACAACGTGGACTACATGAAGATGACAGGACTTGGGGTCCGTGGGGTTTGCTGATCATTTATGGATCAGCGAGTTTTTGAGCTGCACTGGAGAGCCTTTCTGAGAGAGTGTTTACTATTTACTCTTTCTAAAGTGTGTTGTTTGTGTATCTGTTGAGTAGTCTTAGCATGTTGGCATTGTGTAGAGAAACAAAATGGTGTGTTAAAATGGCGTGGCAAAACCTCAAATGTTGTGATGTTGTCAGGTTTATGAAAGGTATCCAATGTCATACAAATAAGTTTGCACAAATTTATACTCCTGTTGAAGTTACATTTTCATGACAAATGTAAATAGAAAACTGTAAAAAGAAATGCTGAATTGCTCTTGATGTTCATGTCTGAAGTGTGATCTGTATTATTATGAAAATACTTTGACAATAAATCATATTTTATAATATCGTCATGGTCCATGTATATGTGTCAAAAACAATACAAAGAAAAAAGAAATTCACTAACATAATATTGAGTTGCAATTAAGTGAGTGACATAGTGTCAACTTGTATATTTCAGAATCAGAATTAAAAAACTTTATTCGCCAAATGTCGCTTGACATTTCATTGAGGTCATTAAAAATCCACAAATTAGCTTTAGTAGTTTATCTAAATGAGCACTAGTTATAGGGTCATTCCATGATGAATCTACAACAAAGTGACAAAAAAAAGGTAGAATAATAGGATATGACCCACATCACAGTTGTAGTAATGTTGAAATCTTGGAACGCTGATGCAAAGAAATGGCAATGACAAGAATATGTGACTACATCATGATGATGTAAAGACAAAGGAACTGAAAGTAATCTATGAGAAAAATTGTCTAGATACCAAAGATGTCCAACAGTGACCTCGCAAAAACAGGAACAACTGTGGAGCAATTTCCTGTGCTGGCGCTCGTCTTTGCCACCTGACCAGCCTGCCAGACAGGCTCTCTCGGTTGAACTCTGGCCAGAACTCACCTTACCTATTTGACTTCAAATGCCACCTCACAGATGCGCATTTCGGCCGAAACTGGTCCTGGCATTGACGTGACAAAGCTCTGAGGAATCTGGTCCAGCTGGAAGTCCCCCCTCCCCCCCCCCCCCCAGTTTCCCTCCATCACCTAGTTTCAGTTGAGATTTGAAAGCTGATGGCTCCACCCATCCACCCGTGCATGCACACCCTATATCTCTGCGGTGACATCCTTCCTTCTTCAGTCAGTAACCGTCGCTCCAACCACATCTACTGCTCCCGTCAAGATAGACAGAGAAACAGAGAAACAGTGAAGATGGTGTCCCAGTGCCGGCAGATGTTGGGCTTCTCCCTCTGCATTATCGGGTTCCTCGGCAGCATCGTCATTTGCGCACTGCCCCAGTGGAGGGTGAGCGCGTTCATCGGCGCCAACATCGTGACGGCGCAGACCTTCTGGGAGGGCCTGTGGATGAACTGCGTGATGCAGAGCACGGGTCAGATGCAGTGCAAGATCTACGACTCCATGCTGGCCCTGCCGCAGGACCTGCAGGCCGCCCGCGCCCTGGTGGTCGTCGCCATCATCATCTGCGTCTTCGGCATCCTCCTGGCCATCACTGGGGGCAAGTGCACCAACTTCGTGGAGGATGAGACGTCCAAGGCCAAGGTGGCGCTGACCAGTGGAGTGGTCTTCCTTATCGCCGGTGTCATGGTGCTCATCCCCGTGTGCTGGGCGGCCAACACCGTCATCCAGGACTTCTACAACCCCCTCGTGACCAGCGCCCAGAGGAGGGAGCTGGGCGCCAGCCTCTACATCGGCTGGGGTACTGCGGTCTTGCTCCTGCTGGGAGGGGGTCTGATCTGCAGCAACTGCCCGCCCAAGGATGATAACGACTACCCAGTGAAATACTCCCAGGCCCGCTCCACCGCCACCAGCCAAGCCTACGTGTGAGGAATGATGACCGAAGGGTCAAGGCCTAGGAGACATTAATAACCTGGTTCCTTTTGTTCAGAGAAGCTTTGCCAGCAGTGTTGGGAGTAATGCATTAAAAAAGTAATGTAATTACAGTAATGCATTGCTTTTTGCTGTAATGCAGTAATGTAAGGCATTACCAATACAATTTCAGTAATATTTTACTCGGTACAATTCTCAGTAACTGAAGTTACTTTGCTTTTTAATCCAATTTTTAGCCATTATTCTCAAACTGTTTGCATTAAGTTTACACCACTGTAAGTGGAATGATAGGCAACCAGCAATGATGAGAACCATTTAAAGTCAACATACAATTTCACTATGGCTATATTTTACTATAAGTTGTGAGTGACCTTTGGCCTTTGAGGCCTACATTGTCCCATGAGCCATAACTGCAACCATTATATTGTTCTTTTGTTAGCCTTAAGCCTAGCTCAGTCATTATGTCATACCACATCACCTCCTGCCGTGTAATGAGCTGCATTGAACACATGAAGATCTATTGAGAACACTAAATCCATATTTCCTGTTATTTTGGTGAAAGTAATGTAAACGTAGTGTAATGCCTTACAATTCAAAGACAGTAATATTGTAATGTAACAAATTACTTTGAGATGACAGTAACAAGTAATAAATAATGCATTACGCTTTTGAAGTAACTTGCCCAACACTGTTTGCCAGTGCACAGAGGAACTCGTGAGAGTGAAGGGAGAATTCACCTGGACTTTGATGAAAACAAGACAACAGAAGTGCCAAAGCTATTATAGTTAATATAATATATATTATATATACTAGTTCAAATTGCCTCTAGGACTAAGGAAGTGCAAAGGTGTGGTATACTGTATATCTTAAGCTTTTCTTGCCTGACTTCCTGCTTGGCAAACTGAGGATCTAATCTGAGATCTAATTTGTTGATTGATATATTGGAGCTGATTTGAAAATCAGAATTACACTTGCTGGCAGAAAATGCTGTGTGTGTGAATGTACAGTATGTGTGTGTGAATGTATGTCTGTGGGAGTGGGGGATGGGGGGGGGAGGGCGCCCTGGTCATCATCGCCGTCATCATCTCCTTCGTGGGCATGATGCTCACCTTCATCGGCGGCCGCTGCTCCAGCTGCCTGAAGAACGAGTCCAGCATGTCCAAGGTGGTCATCACCGGCGGCGTGCTCTGCATCGTGGCGGGCGCCGTCTGCCTGATCCCCGTCACCTGGTCGGCCGCCATCACCATCCAGGACTTCCAGAGCACGCTGACCACCGAGGCCCAGAAGCGGGAGCTCGGGTCATCCATCTACATTGGGTGGGGTTCCGCAGGGTTCCTCATCCTGGGGGGCGCTCTGCTGAGCAGCTCCTGCCCCAAGAACGAGATCAACTACCCCCCACAGCCCATGTACCCCTACAGGCAGCCGGGCGTCTACGGCCCTGGCACGTACATGGCGCCCTCCAAGACCTATGCGCCCAGCATGACGTACGCTGGCACAGGGTCGTACATGCCCAACAAGCCTTATGCCGCACCACCTTACACGGCACCCAGGCAGTATCTCTAACAACGTGGACTACATGAAGATGACAGGACTTGGGGTCCGTGGGGTTTGCTGATCATTTATGGATCAGCGAGTTTTTGAGCTGCACTGGAGAGCCTTTCTTAAAGAGTGTTTACTGTTTACTCTTTCTGAAGTGTGTTGTTTATGTATCTACTGAGTAGTCTTAGCATGTTGGCATTGTGTAGAGAAACAAAATGGTGTGTTAAATGGCGTTGAAAAACCTCAAATGTTGTGATGTTGTCAGGTTTATGAAAGGTATCCACTGTCATACAAACAAGTTTGCACAAATTTATACTCCTGTTGAAGTTACATTTTCATGACAAATGTAAATAGAAAACTGTAAAAAGAATGCTGAATTACTCTTGATGTTCATGTCTGAAGTGTGATCTGTATTATTATGAAAATTCTTTGACAATAAATCATATTTTATAATATCATCATGGTCCATGTATATGTGTCAAAAACAATACAAAGAAAAAAGAAATTCACTAACATAATATTGAGTTGCAATTAAGTGAGTGACAAATATATAGAGTCAAATATAGTGTCAAGTATATTTCAGAATCAGAATTAAAAAACTTTATTCGCCAAATGTCGCTTGACATTTCATTGAGGTCATTAAAAATTCACAAACTATCTGTAGTAGTTTATCTAAATGAGCACTAGTTATAGGGTCATTCCATGATGAATCTACAACAAAGTGACAAAACAAAGGTAGAATAACAGGATATGACCCACATCACAGTTGTAGTAATGTTGAAATCTTGGAACGCTGATGCAAAGAAATGGCAATATATGACTACATCATGATGATGTAAAAACAAAGGAACTGAAAGTAATCTATGAGATAAATTGTCTAGATACTGTACCAAAGATGTCCAACAGTGACCTCGCAAAAACAGGAACAACTGTGGAGCAATGTCCTGTGCTGGCGCTCGTCTTTGCCACCTGACCAGCCTGCCAGACAGGCTCTCTCGGTTGAACTCTGGCCAGAACTCACCTTACCTATTTGACTTCAAATGCCACCTCACAGATGCGCATTGCTATGATGACTTTTATTTTGCATTTTCATCTACTGAATTTTGATACTAATAATATTCATGTACATTTTTATCTATATTCCTAGGTCTAGACAGTGTTGTAATGTAACGGAGTACAAATACTTCGTTACTGTACTTAAGTAGAAATTTCACGTATCTGTACTTTACTTCGCTATTTAAATGTATGTCAACTTTCACTTTTACTCCACTACATTTCCAAGATAAAATGTATACTTTTACTCCATTATATTTCCACTAAGCATCTTCCTTACTCGTTACTAAAACATAAAATTAGAAGAAATGTGTGCGACTGCAATAAGGGAGGTTTGGCAAATCACTGCTCCTAGATTGCATTACGCACGCTCCGCACGCTGCGCGCTCTATTTCAGCGCTTGTTTGTTGCTAAAGGAGGAGGACGCACAACTGAAACCGCCATGGAAGCACGAGCACCTACTGGAGGACCTCCCGTTATCATAGACAACCACCTCAACGATAGTGGTGAACTCGGTGAACAGGGTAGTGGTGAAGAGAACTTCATACACCCGTGGCCATATTTGCAAGAAATGTTTCTGTACATTGGCAGCTTTCTGTGAAGCTACCTGCCTCAGCGGCCTGTGAAAGGCTATTTAGCATCGCAGGACTTGTCTTCAATCCAAGAAGAGTAAGACTGAATCAGGCCCGGGGTGGGTAATCGGAAGAATCGGGAGAATTCCCGGTGGGCCGCATCACTTTTGGGCCGGTCGAGGAAAAAATATTGACATTATAGTCTATCTTTTCTTAAAGTAGGACACGTTCCGCATTCTGTGCATGACACCAATGCAATGCCTCTGCATGGGTTGTAGCCTACAGTACGTGAGGGAGTTCTCCCCTCCCAAAAAGAGTTGGTTGGGTCCATATAGCCCGTCTTTTCCAAAAAGTTTTCTCAGATACGGATAGCCAAGCCGGCCCTACAGTAGACACAAGCGTCAGGAAGGATGGATGGTAGAAAGAGGCCAGGAGAGACTGAGCAGCAGATCAACCAGTCGACCACTGAAAATGATGAGCCCGAAATTAGTGATGAGGAGGCCATGACTACAGGGACAAGTAGAGAGGATAAATTAAAGTTATTTAATGTAAGAAAGAACAATTACCTATCATTATCATGATAGTATATGCCTTGTTTGCTCAGAAGAGGGTGTAGCCTAGTAAAGGAGTAGGCTAAATCACCAAACAACAATATAGCCTACAGATGCAAAAAACATGTAGCCTAAACATTAGTTCAATATGCCTCTTTGTGGAAGCGTGGGATAGGCTACATTGCAAAGGCTTTCTTTCTTTCTTTCTTTCTGTTTTTGTTAACTAGTGGAATATTTTTTGTTAACTTCTCAGTTGAAGTGAATTATTATATAACCTTTACACATTTGTTGAACCATGGTACTAATAAAAACTACAGGATAGTAAGAGCTGAAATGTTGCTTAATTTATCCAATTTCCACCACTATGGAAAACGTGGGCCAGTTTTGTGCCTGAAACTTTATTTTGGTTTTAGTAAAGCATAAAGCATAATATGCTTTACTAAAGCCAAAATAAAGTTCACAATAAAAGTTCAAAATAAACCACTTGCTTTTTACTTTCTACTTTTACTTCAAATACTTAAGTACATTAAATATCAGAAACTACTTTTGATACTTAAGTACAGTATATATCAGATACTTTAAGACTTTTACTTAAGTAATATTCTAAAAGGTAACTTTCACTTCTACCAAAGTCTTTTTCTAGTACGATACTTGTACTTTTACTCAAGTATTGCTATCTAGTACTTTATACAACACTGGGTCTAGAGCACTGTTGTCACTGTTATGTCACTGTTTTCTGTCAATGTCGTTTAATGTCATCTATGTGTGTGTGAAAGAAACCCACTCTTTTGACCTGCAACCAAATCTACCCTTGGGTACAATAAAGTTACCTTACCTTATTTCGGCCGAAACTGGTCCTGGCATTGACGTGACGAAGCTCTGAGGAATCTGGTCCAGCCGGTAGTCCCCGCCCCCTTCCTTCCCCCCCCCCCCCCTACAGTTTCCCTCGATTACCTAGTTTCAGTTGAGATTTGAAAGCCGATGGCTCCACCCATCCACCTGGGCGTGCACACCCTATATCTCTGCGGTGACATCCTTCCTTCAGTCAGTAACCGTCGCTCCAACCACATTTACTGCTCCCGTCAAGATAGACAGAGAAACAGAGAAACAGTGAAGATGGTGTCCCAGTGCCGGCAGATGTTGGGCTTCTCCCTCTGCATCATCGGGTTCCTCGGCAGCATCGTCATTTGCGCACTGCCCCAGTGGAGGGTGAGCGCGTTCATCGGCGCCAACATCGTGACGGCGCAGGACTTCTGGGAGGGCCTGTGGATGAACTGCGTGATGCAGAGCACGGGTCAGATGCAGTGCAAGATCTACGACTCCATGCTGGCCCTGCCGCAGGACCTGCAGGCCGCCCGCGCCCTGGTGGTCGTCGCCATCATCATCTGCGTCTTCGGCATCCTCCTGGCCATCACTGGGGGCAAGTGCACCAACTTCGTGGAGGATGAGACGTCCAAGGCCAAGGTGGCGCTGGCCAGTGGAGTGGTCTTCCTCATCGCCGGTGTCATGGTGCTCATCCCCGTGTGCTGGGCGGCCAACACCGTCATCCAGGACTTCTACAACCCCCTCGTGACCAGCGCCCAGAGGAGGGAGCTGGGCGCCAGCCTCTACATCGGCTGGGGTACTGCGGTCTTGCTCCTGCTGGGAGGGGGTCTGATCTGCAGCAACTGCCCGCCCAAGGATGATAACGACTACCCAGTGAAATACTCCCAGGCCCGCTCCACCGCCACCAGCCGAGCCTACGTGTGAGGAATGATGACCGAAGGGTCAAGGCCTTGGATACATTAATAACCTGGTTCCTTTTGTTCAGAGAAGCTTTGCCAGTGTGCACAGAGGTACTCGTGAGAGTGAAGGGAGAATTAACCTGGACTTTGATGAAAAAAAGACAACAGAAGTGCCAAAGCTATTATTTCCACTAGTTAAAATTGCCTCCAGGACTAAGGAAGTGCAAAGGTGTGGTATATATCTTAACCTTTTCTTGCCAGACTTCCTGCTTGGCAAACTGAGGATCTAATCTGAGATCTAATTTGTTGATTGATATATTGGAGCTGATTTGAAATCAGAATGTCTGAAGTCAAGGATACTATATGAAGGATACATACTGTAAATATGTTTAATTAATGCAGGAAAAATGTCTTTATTAAATCACTATTATTTTGTGTCGTTAAGACTGTGAATTAAGTCAGTGATGTAAACATGTATATGTTTAAGGTGACATTATTTTCTATTTCATTTTTTTTCCTTCTCACATTGTTTATGTGTGCAAATTCAGTCTAAAGAATCTTGTGGTTTTCTGACTGCATGTCAATGTTGAAATAAAAAGAAAATCTCTGCACTTAAACTGGGATGTGTTTGTTCAGTTTTATGGACTTTTATGGACAGGTTAGTAAGCCCTCTGAGAATGTAACTCTAGTTGGGTTTTTCCCCCCAAACCTTTCCTTCCACTTGCTATTCCAGTTTCAGGATGCTCAAAGCTGGTTGTTTAGTGATTACCAGTACAGAAATTAAATCTGTTGAAACAACCCAGTCTCATTCCCCCACGTCGGAAAACAACGCAGAAGGTACACCTTTCTCATTGGAATTTGACGCCAAGGACCCTTGACCATGCGTCAGACCTTTGACGAGTAGGGAGTGAGACCACTTCACCATTTGCATAACAAGGTGTGGTGGACAAGGGTGCAGTTGTTGGTGGGGGAGGGGGGGTGTGGTCACTGGGCATGAGTGAAACCTGTACATCTATCTCGGTCAAACAGCAAGTGAAAGGTAAAAAAAACTCAGTAATGGAGGCTACCAGGTGTATTCTGAAAAGTGTTCATTTAAAACTCCTTCAGGTGCTGCTGTGCCATGACACTAAACATGTGTTTTTTACAAAACCATCAGCAGTAACAGACTACTGTATGCTCTTCCCAGACAGGTACTCATTGATGCCCCCACATACACACTGCTGACATACTTTTATGTAAACATTACAGCATGCTTCAGTGAACCTAAAGCGAAACCCAAAGGTAGTAAAACCATTGTCGCTATTGTTATCATGGGGGAATTTGTAGGTCTCATTACATGCTCTTTCACTTCGATTATTATAGTTTGAGGCATTTCGTCCTGTGTTCCGTGAGGTGACTGCGTCGGAACGTTGCTCAACAGGTCAGACCGTGCCATGTGGCCCTGCAGCATACCGGGCTGCCTACTGACAGACGCAATTTTGTAAAAAAAATTGTGTAACAACCTATGTAACAGTATGTAATATCACATACTTATATTGTCCATACATAATGTATTTTTGTGTACCTACAGATCATTAGTACACTCCAGAGTTATGCTTTATTGTTAGGGTGTCAATAGTCCCAAACTTCACCTCGTCCTTCCCCAAAGAGAGAAGCCACTTTGGCAAAGTATTGTAACAAGTACTTCTTATTACACATGTACTAATGATCTGTAGGTACACAAAAAATAATTTTGTATGGGCAATACAAGTGTGTGATATTACATATTGTTACATTATGTAGATACACTGGAACAAGGACACCTTAAAATAAAGTGTTACCCAACTTTTATATAGTCCGTCACATCTCCCTGAGTGTTTCTTTCATGTGGAAGCTATCTGTGACTGTCAGGCAGGCTGGAGTAGACTTCATCTGCAGGCATACAATTACTAATTGCTCACTGTTGAATGAACATGAACGATTAAAAAAGTTACATTTGGCATTTTGGATAAGAAATTTGAACACATGCACAATGATTGAATGCATTTTTAGTGCCTCCCGTGTGTGAGACATTGTGACCTAATTTGTCACCGTGTGTGAGACATCGTGACCTAATTTGTAAACATGTACAGGTACCCTGTGGTTTGGCACTTTGAGTCGGAAATATCTGACCATCTGAACGTGTTTCCTGTGCTAATGGAAACCTAAAGACCACAGACAGCCAGCACCTGCGGTTTAAAAGCTCTCCTGACTGAGAAATCTGTAACATGAGATACATCTCCAGGGGGCATAGATCCACTGCAGCCTTTGTGTGAAGCTACAAAGGAACCTGTAAGGCGGGTATAATTTTGTTTGGCTCCAAATACTTGCCAACACATACACATACACACATTCCCACAGACACACACACACACACAGACACATACACACCTCCCTCTTCCAAACCCATATAAATACCTCACCTCAGGGCCCGCATGATTTCTTAGCCAGGGAAAGAGTTCTCCGAGTGGAGTGTCTATAAGGTTCCGAGATCGTTGTTGCCATGGCGTCTGCAGGTCTGCAGATCCTGGGCATCGCCCTGGCGTTGTTGGGCTGGGTCGGGGTCATCCTAGTGTGCGCCCTGCCCATGTGGCGCGTGACGGCGTTCATCGGCAACAACATCATCACCTCACAGACCATATGGGAGGGCATCTGGATGAACTGCGTCCACCAGAGCACGGGCCAGATGCAGTGCAAGGTCTACGACTCCCTGCTGGCGCTGACCTCTGACCTCCAGGCCGCCCGCGCCCTCGTCGTCGTCTCCATCGTGGTGGGCATCGTTGGGCTTCTCATGTCCTTCGCCGGGGGAAAGTGCACCAACTTCATCGCGGACGAGGCGGGCAAGGCGCGGGCGGGCATCGCGGCCGGCGTGGTGCTGATGGTCAGCGGCATCCTCTGTCTCGTGCCCGTTTCCTGGACCGCCAGCACGATCATCCGCGACTTCTACAACCCCCTGCTGAACGACGCCCAGCGTCGGGAGCTCGGGAGTGCGCTGTACGTGGGCTGGGGGGCGGGGCTCCTCCTGGTGCTCGGCGGGGCGCTCCTGTGCACCTCCTGCCCCCCCAGAGAGGTCAAAGGTCGCGCCACGTCACTCAGGTTCTTCCCTGTGAAGACCCCCAAACCGTCCAGCCAGTCGGATTCAGTGCCCAGCCACCAACCTCCAACGCCACGCTCCCTCACGCCAACCAAGACCTACATCTGAGACTGCAGGAGCACCTTTGGAGTGCCCGATAGGTGCCCTGTGCCACGCTGCCACCATGGCATCACTGATGCACTCAGGGGAACCTGCGTCATCTCTGCAATGCTTTTACTGTTTCTGTCTGTGGACTCTACTCTGAAGCAGCATGACATGGCTTAGCACATGTGTAACTGACTGTAGCCTTTCATGCCATAGAGTTTAGTGAAGGAGAAGGTGAAATGAAGGCTGTACATATGTGTGATTGATTATTACTATTCTTCTGGATTTCTGCTGAGCACTTTCCTCCTCTCTGACAAAAAATCTCTGATGTTTGTAAATAGATTTCTAATCTTTTGAAGACAGATGAAGGAAAAGGTCAAATGAAGGCTGAGTTTCTGTGACTGTATAATTCAGTTTGTAAATGTGTTTTTATAGACCCTTTCAATCTGTTCCTAGAAGAGTGTCTTGTCCCTTTGAAAAGTACAAGAAACACTTTCATTTTTTTAGAAAGGCAGGACTAAATTGCACTGAAACTTAACACTGAAAAGAATTTAGAGTGATATTGTTCTGATAGTTGTTTGATTATTTCAGCTTAGCTTGCTGAAGTTTGATTGTATCAACAGTTTATTACCCAACATAAGACATTTTACCATAGTTTTATATATATTTAGAAACAAGTGGTGTCTGATGATCAACCAATTGGTGTGTAATTGTGAGTAAACAGAGCTGAAAGAGGTCTGTGTGTGAAAGCAAAACTCTGTTCTCACAGTCGGAAAGACAGGCTCAAGTTACCAGGCTTTCACCTGCAGCCACTCCCCCGCAGCATTCTGGTTTCACCAGGAAACTAAAGAATAACATCCCCACAGCCAACCCGAGACCCTGATAAATACCCTGCATTGTTTAAACATGGTGTTCGTGAACCTTTAAAACAACAGTCTTGGTTTTCAAAAAATGCTTTGTGGGTCAACTCTGGCCCAGTAGATGCCCAGGTCCAGCATTGTCTGTGCTATCTAGACAAGATCTCTTTGGTTCTTTATGACCGTACTTATAACAACTAAAAGCCTGATATGTGTGGTAGTAATGTGGTTTGGCATGTTAGGGAGGGGAAGACATTAGGTCTTTTGTGTGATGCAGTTTTGTTTTTGCAAATTGTGTTCTGTCTGTAACAACTGCAACATTATTAACTGTGTTTACAACGAAAGTATAATAAATGTTGTACATTCATACCTGAGTGTTTCTTTCATGTTGAAGTTGCCTGTCAAATTATTTGGACAAGTTTGACAAATTTCATGTTTTCATAATGATTCATGAATTGTCAGGTGTTTTTTAAAAGCATTGTCAATGTTTTTGTTTTCATTTGAAACTGTGTATGGTTCTTGATATTCCAAGTATGTGGTTTAGTGAGAAACCAGGGTAAATGGCTTCATTATATGGCTTCATTCTCCAATGCCATGGCGCTCTTGTTGTAGGAGGTTTACCACTTACTCTGAGTAAACCATGTACTTGGAAAAGCCAGGGGAAAACATGATAAAATACTGCCATGCATTTCCTCCTTTTCTATGATATGTTATACTGCCCCCTTGTGGTGAAATACTATTTATGCATGGCTGCCTATGAGTGAAATTGGAATAGGCTACTCCCTGATTTGTGACTGTTTAAGAGTTCTGGTATCCCTGTCTAAGAATTAAATTGACCTTTTCAAGTGTACTATTCCTTTAATTTGGAAAAAAAAAGCTCACCACACCTTCTAAAGTGGACTTGCTTTGTAGGATTAGCGTAATACAGAGAGTGGTCAATATGTTTAATTTGCAACACTGTCATGCTTTTTATACACTATGAGGTTAATATACTGGAAATAACTGTACTGAGCTGAAAAGCCAGTATGTGATATATGTATGTAATCTCTTTCTCTTTTCTGTCTTTGATCTACAGGCCTTGGGTGAAGCGGCAGCCATGGCTCTCCAGGTGCTGGGCATAACCCTGGCAATGCTGGGTCTGGCGGGCACCATCCTGATCTGCGCGCTGCCCATGTGGAAGGTCACGGCCTTCATCGGCACCAACATCGTGGTGGCGCAGGTCTTCTGGGAGGGCCTGTGGCTCAACTGCGTGTACGAGCGCACGGGTCAGATGCAGTGCAAGCTCTACGACGCCCTGCTGGACCTGGACCCGGACCTGCAGGCAGCGCGCGGGCTCGTTGTCGTCGCCATGGCGCTGGCCTGCCTGGGGTTCGTCGTCTTCCTGGTGGGTGCGGAGTGCACCAACTGCCTGAGCCACCCGCGGGCCAAGGCGCGCATCGTGGTGGCGTCCGGCGTGACCTTCGTGCTGGCGGGCCTCACCGTGGTGGCGCCCGTTTCCTGGACGGCCCACTCCATCATCCAGGACTTCCACAACCCCATTGTGCACGAGGCGCTGAAGCGCGAGATGGGGGCGGCCATCTACGTAGGCTGGGTGACCGCAGGTCTCCTGGTGGTTGGGGGAGGGGTGCTCTGCACCAGCTGCCCGCGCGAGAGCCCAAGCTACGCCACCCGCTACACCCAAGCCAGGCCAGGCACCCACTGTAGCTACGCCATCAAGAACTACGTGTGACTCGGACTCTGCAGCACAAATTGAATCGTAACAATCTGCTCAACTCAGTTAGTGGTCCAGTTGTAGGGTAATGGTTCTTCAAGGGATGCTCAGACAGCAGATTAGACTTACTCATATGGCAGACTTGATGCAGGTAACATTTACTCGACGGGATCTACATAAAAGTGACATGACACTGTCATTAACACGACACTGTCATGATACATGAACCCTAACCCCTAACCCTAACCTCTAAACCCAACCCTAATCCTAACCCTAACCCTAGCTCTAACCCCAACTTGTCATGACAAAAACCGAATGACACTTAATAACAGAAGTGTTATGTCATAAACGTTTATGACTTATTTGTAATGTTTATGATACATTCATGACAGTGTCATGTCACTCTTATGTAGATACTGTCAAGTAAAGTGTAACCGATGCCTGTTACACATGGCGAAACCATGGAGCTGAGACAGACAGCTGCTCAAAAGTATTTGTATTTTTTTGTTGTTGAGAATGCCTCTTTTGTTACTTATAACTGTCACTTTTCAACCGTCTTCAGTTATTCGCACATGAACTATTTAAAATAAGCATATTCAAGAATGAAACAAAGGCCAGCTGTCCTCAGACATTCCTTCTTATGATAAGTAAGTCTATATGCCAAGTGAAATGTCCTTTGATCAAGCTACAGGAAAAGTTGATCTAGACGTTCTAGGCTTATGCCACCGTAGATATTCTTCATCTTCTGACCTTTAAGCTTGTGAGCATTTAATAAAAACTTTTCTATCAAGTTGTTTTTCTATGTGCAAAAAGCACATTAAAGGAACCGTATGTAAGAAATGTGTTTCAATTAATCATAAAATGGCCCTGATATGTCACTAGACATAAAAAAATCATGTTCATTTCAAATACTTTTATCTCTGACAACAGTAGTCCAGCGAGGATATTGTCATTTAAAAAGTGAAGTTGCAGCCCTCAACTGATGTTGATGTTGTGTTTTGTCATGTCATGTTGTGTTTTGGCCTGATGCGCCACCCTCTACCTATCTACTAATCACGAAGTCAGTAGTGTTTCGGCATCCGGGTTGGCAACCTCGATTCAGGGGGGAGGGGGAGGGGATACACCACTCTACAGTAATTTGAAAGTGATTGCAGTACCAGTTTTGGCCACAATCTTACCTATGGTTCCTTTAAATAAAGTTTTGGGCTCTGTGCCAAACGGCAACAACGGTCTTCGTCCAAATAACTTGTGTGATATCACTTTACTGTAAACCAGTGTTTCTCAAAGTGTGGGGCCCACTAGTGGGGAATAGAGATATCACAGGTGGGGCGTGAAGAACAGGAGGAAATGTGTGCCCATCTTTATCAATGCCTTTCTTATTTGACAAGGAAAATCGAACATTTAAAACAACAAAGCAGCAAGGCACACATAGGAGTCATGGACCTCTGAAGTTCGCCTACAAAATGGAGCCAAAGCTGCCATCTTTGCCCATATAAGGAGATCCGGGTGTTAACTGAAGCCAAAATATCTATGGCAAGTTGCACTGCAAGTTAGCTCTGGGGTAGTGTCTCGTCTTAACGTACCAAAGATCACAGTATCCACTAGAAGGCAGGGTTCAAAAGTGTGTTGGGCAAAACTTCTGCTTTTCCGATTTATTCATCCCTGCAAGAGAACAGGTTCGATAATTAATAATCCCATAGTCTATATCTCAAGATACCAAATCTCCTCATAGGGGTAAAGATGGCTATAGATCAGTGTTTTTCAAACTTTTTCAGACCATGTACCACTTAATCAATGAAAACAAATCATGGACCACCTAGCTAAAAAACAACAAAATAAAGACCTAGTTCGACAGTACATTACACAATAGACCTACTCACTGAACCACCTTGCTTATTGTGTCAGAGAATTCATATGATTTTCATGAGGCAAGCCTGATGCTTTTTCTCTATTAAGCTCCCCCTAGTGTCTGTCCGTGTCCATATGTATGCGAGCCCTTGCTCGGTCTGAAGCTTTTATCCTTTTCTTTGCATCTTCCGTCAAGGGTTTATGCTGCTTCTTTGCCGGCTCTGCCATTATACACACGTTTGCAACCATCGCTAGCGTTTTGTTAGCCTGCCTCTGTGCTGGGGATGCAGGATGTAAACTGATCCTGCTTCTCGCGATGTCTGAGACTTTGTGAGACTACAGGTCGGCCGGTCGGATACACCGAACTTGCAAGTGGGATCAGCGGCGTAACAAACCAATGGTGGGCCCAGGTGCGAGAGCTCTACGCGGGCCCCACATCGAAGAACTTTGGGCCAGGATGAATTAGCTCTGATACATGCAATACACATTAAGGGTGACTTCAATTGTTTATGCAAAGGGCCTGAGGCACCGAAGTAGTTTAGTAGTTACAGATTACAATTTCAAATAAAAAACACACGACTACATATCCATTACATGTGAAAACATTAAAAAATTATTTTATTAACAGCCTGCAGGCCAGGGTAATCTAATATTACTGCATCTAATATTACTGCACTCTTCAACCCTCTGCTGAAACTGAATGCATAGATTGCTTGCTTATAAACTCCATTAGAAGAAGGCCATCTTACGAGCCTTTCGTTGTGCAAAATCGTCGACGATGTTCCCAATATTTAATGCTCTGGCTCTCGTATTTTCAATGGACAGGATAGCTAACCCACGGAGCCTCTCCTGCCCCATGCTGCTCCTTAGGTATAGGTCTTAATAAGTTTGAGTTTGGAAAAAGATCGCTTAGCTGTTGCCACAGTCACAGGCAATGTCAGAAACAACATGAGTACACACTTCCCCGAATGTGGATGTTACACTGTCATAATCTACCACCAGCATTTTGGCAAGTTGAAAAATAGATGACTTCTGTGAAATCTCTGCTTTAAAGCAAGACCTGAATGAGAGGAGTTGTGTTGGGAATGTCCCTGCTATAATCTGACAAACGTCTTGCCTTTTCAAGCAGTTCATCATCACCTTCGAGTTGAAGGGTCATAGGACGTAAAGACTCAAACACATGACAAGTTTCCCGCATACTTGCAAATCTTTGGGAGAGCTGACTGATTATGATGTCCAGAGTTGCATTAAATACCTGCACTTTGAAGTATCTCTCTGCATCGGTTAAGCGCTCATCTTCCGATAGCTCGTGAAAGTGACACTTCACTCTCTGTGCTCTAACATTCTAAAGTTCTAAAAAAAAAAAAAAAGGAGGCAGGGCGGGGGTAGCGACGGGCCCCGGGAGGTCACGGGCCCTGGTGCGACTGCACTTGCTGTACCTACTATAGTTACGCCACTGAGTGGGATATTCTTCCTACAGGCAGTAGCGGGCGAGAGAGTCTTCATTCGCCTGTAATGAGTCATTTAACCATATACCGACTTACGAAGATGATTAATTAACACGAAAACATTGCCTGCTGTCCCTTTAAAGTGCCGTAGTGTTATAGACTGAACCACAATCCGCAACATAATTGGGGGCTCGTCCGGGATTTGAACCCGTTCAGTCCGTAACATAATACGTAGTTTATATATGCAGTGTTGCAGAACTGTTTGGATTTACATAAAAGTTGGTTCAATATTGCAAACAAGTCATCTATATTATATTTTACCACGTCTGCTCGCGGACAACTTGGGATTGCTTGCGGACCAGATGGGGCTTGAAAATTCCCTTGGCAGGATTTCCCCCTCTGCTGGAGAAATGTGCATTATACCATTTCAAACTGTGGGAAAAGGTAACGATAAAGCACATGGATTTGTTTACAAGCTAGTGAGCGGTTAGCATACGTCTGGTAGAACTATGTGGATGTTACAAGGTAAGAAACACGTTTTAAAACGAGTTTCTTGTTTCTGACTTCTCTTTCCGGGACGATAGTTTCAATGTTGCAAGGTTGGTTTTCCGCCTGGGGACGCTAGGCGCAGCGGGGAAAGTCACCATTTTCACCAGAACAGATCATTTAACCATCCAAATGATTTCTAAACGGCTAAGTGACATAATTGTTTGACTGGCAGAGTGGGAGAGTGGGGGGGGGGGGTTGTTTTGAAACCATGGTGGAACAAACATCAGGAAACTCTCTCTTTATGCCAGTGTTTGCCTCACGCCTATGCAAGGAATCCGGGCGAACAAGTTGTGACAGTTGAAGCTTCGGCTGCTTTGTAGTTTAAATTCATCGACCATCAGCATGGATGACAAGTTGAGTCTTGCCGGCCTCGGGTTGGGCTTCACGGGCTGGATCTGTGCCCTACTGACCCGCTTCCTCTCCACGTGGACGGTGAGCGGCTCTGTTAACAACAACACGGACACTGTGGCGCTGCACTGGGACGGCGTGTGGATCCACTGGGAACAGGAAGGAGACGGCTCGCTCCATTATGACTTCATCCAGTCGGCGCTGCATCTGTCCGGGAACTTCCGATCCTCAAGGGCTCTCATCATTGCCTCGATCTGCATCGGATTTGTAGCAAATGTACTATACGTCGTCGGGCGACTGAAGTTCCCCAAGCGCGTGCCGGTGAAGGTGGTCTCCGGTGTTTTGTTCGTGGTGTCAGGCTTGTTGTTGCTGGTGGTGGCATCCTGGGTGTCTCACCGCAGCGTTGAGCCACTGTACAGTGTGATTCCACTTAAACGTGAGTTGGGGGCGGCACTCTACATGGGCTGGATTGGGACAGTACTGCTTATGGGGGGGGGAGTAACTCTGGTCAGTACGCGCTGTCTCTCACCCCTGCCAGAGGTTCATCAACTGCCGATGGCAGAGCTTGGAGTATGAGTCTGACTCAAGTGCTAATTTTAAGGACTAGTGACTCGGACTTGCATACAAATGACTCAGACTTGTGTATTCAGACTCGGATTTTCTTTCTGTCTTTTTTTCATCACTATAACTGCCAGCTTTTCTCTAAATATCCCTGTGAAAAAAGCGAGGATCTAGCATGTAACCCTGCATAGCATTTACACTGACTGCCGCCTACATATATCCCAGCACGCATTAAGCTAATCTGACCAGCAGCTTTCCAAATTTTATAATGCTACCGTCTGCTGATATCTACGGGACCCAGGAGCTGTCATTGCAAGATATTTTTGTATATCGAGAGAATGTGCGCTCATTTTAGTAATTGTTAGCTCATTTTACTGCGTTTACAATTTAGTATATTGTGTGCTCATTTTACTAAATAGTGGTCACATTTTACTAAATAGTGCGCTCATTTTACTAAATTGTGCTCTCAATTTAGTAAATTGTGCACACATTTTACTATATTGTGCGTTTAATTTTTAAAAAATGAAATGAAAGCATAATTTAGTAAAATGAGTGCACTATTTAGTAAAATGTGCGCACGATTTAGTAAAATGTGCGTACGATTTAGTATATTGTGCTCACAGTTTGGTAAAATGTCATTTTGACGTCACACAGGTCGAGAGCGACAACTGTAAATAAGCTTTAACACTCCAACATCCACAGACACACACCTAAAGAGTTGTGCTTAGAATTAGCTGGCATTTTTACATGAGATAGGCCTATAGCTGGAATAAATTTGTGGTTTCTGTGAATTCTCTTTATGAATTCTCGTCATTTTAGTCTGTTCTTAAACCATAATAAATGATTAAATACCAGCTGGGGGTTTACATGCTGTACATATAACTGTGAAATAAACTGTGAAATAAATCCCACCAATAGGTGGAAGAACACTAAGTAATTATGCTTACTGCTTCTTTACCGTAATTATGACGGACGCGCAGCGAAGCGGCGGTCATATAGGTTTAGTCAGATTTTTTTCTTCTTTTTTTTTCCGCATGCCCAAATTTCCGTCAAGGATTCTCGGGACACTGAAAGACCGGGGTACACGAAACTTGGTGGGCATGTAGCCCCACATGGATAGCATGGAACCATTGTTTTTCGTTTTCATCTGTAGTCCCCCCGCTGGACTGGACCCCCCGAAAAGGAGGGTAGGGCAGACACAGTTTTCTGTGAATATCTCGAGAACCTTAAGGTTTAGGAGGACCACCTTTTTTTTGTATGTTGATCTTAAGGGGCCATGTCAACCCATTCCATAACCACTCATTTCATGTATAGTGCCACCTAGTTAAAAACAAAAAAGTAAAAATGAGGTGTTGTAATCGCAGGTATCTGTGACCTAACATGGTCAAAACTGCACGAAATTGGAAGTGTTGGATCATTATGACACCTTCTGAATGCATGCCAAGTTTCATTGAATTCCGTTCATGGGGGGCCACACAATAAATTAATTTATGTTACTGTACACCAACTGGCCTGTAGGTGGCCGGAGACAGTTTTCTGTGTATATCTCGAGAACCGTAGGGCCTAGGAGGACCACCTTTTTTTCGTATGTTGCTCTTAAGGGGCCATGTCAACCCATCCCATTTCCACTTATTTCATGTATAGCGCCACCTAGTTAAAAATTAAAAAGCAAAACATTAGGTGTTTTAATGACAATATATCTGGCTGACATGGTCAAAACTGCACGCAATTGAAAGTGTAGGATCATTATGACACCCTCCGAATGCATGCCAAGTTTCGTGAACTTTCGTTCATGGGGGGCCATACAATAAAATAATTTATGTGTACATTTAGTGACCGTACACCAACAGAGTTTTCTGTGAATATCTTGAGATCCGTAGGGCCTAGGATGACCAATTTTTTGCGTATGTTTGCCTCCAGGGGTCATGTTAACCCATTCCATATGCACACATGTACATAAACAGATACACATGCACACACATACATTTACAGTAATCATACGTATGCACTCACACAGTAGACATATGTACGCATGCATGCACGTGCACACACACAGGCACATATGCAGGCACACACACAAGCACATGCACGCACACACATACACACACAAACACACACACCGACACACACATAAGTATAAAAATGTACACGCACACATGCACACAATTCAAGAATTTCTCAGAATTATGAACAGGCAAGATGGGGGTGGGGTTGTATAAAATGTATTTTACATGTGAAATCTATGAACTAATCATGTTTTGGTACTTGTTGTCTAGCAGATACCAGTGAGAATTGAGTGTGCATAATGCAATTCAGTGAGACAGTTAGAATCATATATGCCTTTCAGCGTGACTTATTTTTGTGGAAAAAATGTGCTGGACTGGGCGGCATATTTTGTACCGCTCTGCGGTACATCTAGTTTCCCAACTATTAGCCGTGGTTTATACATTGATTTTGCAAAATTTATTCAGCTATAAGGTTAATACGTGGGGGCAGTTAATATGGTATTAGTATGTTATTTTTTTTACTTGTATAAAACACTGTCCTGCTGCTTATACACAATGCGGCTAATACACAGGAAATACTGTATTAATGGATGGATTTGGATTAGCTGCTGCTGGATACAAGACTTCTGGATGAATAACTAGTTAATTGGCAAACAGAATGCAATGTTTATGAAATGCTTGAAATATGTAGAAAGGACTCTTGACAGTTCTGTACCCTGTAGTTTTTTTTATAAAAGATTGGTATTATTCAACACCTTAGTGCTTCCTACAAAATTAATGAATTAATGAATGCTTCCTACAAGAATATCATGAACACAACTGCACTAAACTATGTCAATGACCCATACATTATTTTCAGTATTTTATTAATTGGCTAACAGAACTGCCCTTCTGCTAATTTCAGGCATTTCATAAACATTGGTACAACCCAGTAGTTTTGTAAACATTGTATAAACATGGTACAGCACCCTGTAGTTTTTGTTTTCATAAAACATCAAGAGGTCTTAACTGTGAATACTTCCTAAAAGGTATCATGAACAACACAACTGCATTGAACTATGTCCATGACCCATACATTACTCTCCAGTATTTTATTCATATCAGACCTAAAATCTGGGTAGCTGTCATAAAGAACTGACAGCCGTAGAAAACACCCACATGTATATGCCACAGGCCTTCTCTCTAAGCCTGGGATGTTTGTAAAATCAGTGGTGACAGTGTTGCCTAGGAACAGATCTGAGCCTATACAGAATCTCAGAAACTGAGACTATTGCTTCGTATCACACTCTTGTAGATATGTTGTCTAGCGCTTTTCTGTTTCCTTATCTTGGACATTAAGTGTGGTGGGGAACTGAAGCGATCTTATAATTTTTCTTGTTGTTGGCAGCAGGCTACCAAACAGTTCCCACTTCCACAAGGTGCTTGTTGAGAGGGGCAAGCAGTGCTTGACCGCTGATCAATAACAAAAGATGGCTCTTGGGTGAGAGTTTTGTGTGCCAATTCCTGTAGTATTTTTTCATCAAGTTCTCTGCAGTTGACACTCTTCGGCAGTTGTAGTGGTATAAGATGTCCAGTAGTTCATCTTGATCACAGCCTCTAAAGTCAGTACGGCAGGATTCCAAGACAATGTGGTCTCAGATTCTGAGACATAAATAAGGAAATGATCAATGATATCACTCTTAAAGCTGCAGTTGGCAAGATTTGTTTCATCATATTCACTGAAACCGACACTATGTTCCAACAGAACAACATAAATCAGCCGGTTTTAGAAAAAACTCCACACTTCTACCTCCACCTAGAGCCTGTTATTTGTTTTGCAAAAATCCACAGCTCCCGGTTCTTCTGGTCCAATCAGAGCAGGGCTGTGTGAAATCTGACTGTCAATCACAGTCTGGTGCATTCTGGTGCGCACTGACGAGCACAAACTTGATGAGAGGGTGCTTGGTGGTAGTGGGGGAGGGGCATGAGAGTTGTAAACATTCAAAATTTTGCCAAACTTGCCAACAGCAGCTTTAACGGACTCAAGAGCTGCTTGCTCTAAGATCACCGGAGCAAGTTTAATGGGGAGATATTTCTCCTTCTGCCAACCAAAAGAAATGATTTGCCCTATAATTCTCCAATGTTTCTTTTCCATAGTCATGCCTGCTCATAGAACTCATGCCTGAATTCTGAAAAACCATCTCTGAGAACCCCTCCTTCATCCTGTCCCATCTCATATTGTCTAGGAAGTAAGCCTGTTTGAGTTGTGATTCACTCGGATCTTTCACCCGTATCTTTAAATTAACCCATGAGTCGCGAGTCTCTAGTATCATTAACTCGGATCAGTTGAGTCCTACAATTCAATCTAAAACGATAAACAGCGCCACACACAAACCTCTTGCAACATTAGCTAGCCTAGCCTACTAGTCCTAGCCCTAGCCATCGTAGCTGCCAAAAATGTAACAATTTCGTAGGCAACCACAACTCCACAAATCAACTCAAGCGAGTGAGCAGGCAGTCCGAGATAACTGGTTAACTTCCCGCAGAGCCGGAAACATTGCAGACTCACAGACCATGGGACTTGGAGCTGCCGAGTAGCAATCCGGGTTAGTCAGATCAGCCGGCCGGTTAGGCTACGTTGAGTACGAGTCAGTCGAATCAGCCAGCTACGTTTTCATGATGGATCTGTAGACGAGCGAGTAGGCTAGCTCCTCCTCAAGGTGAAAAGCAATTCCACAACAAAAGCCATTCTTTCACTTCTGAAATAACATTCAATGTTCTGCATGTAGACATAATTAGATTTGGTGTATAGATGTAGCATATTAAAATGCAATTAGGTCGTGCAGACAGTCCGAACTGCACGCTCATGGAGCTGCTTGAGTAGGCTATCTACCCGGGTCAGTCGGATCAGCCAGGCGGGCCGGTTACGTTATGTTGTTATGAGTGCGAGTCAGCCGAATCAGCCGGCTACGTTGTCATGAGTGGATTTGTAGACGAGCGAGTAACTCCTCGTCAAGGTGAAAAGAAAATCCACAACAAAAGCCATGCTTTCACTTCTGAAATAACATGTTCTGCACGCATAGCCTACTTTAAAATGCAATTAGGTCGCGAAGACAGTCCGAAACATTGCAAGCTCTGTATGGAGCTGCTTGGCTAGCCTACCTGGGTCAGTCGGATCAGCTGAGCGGGCCGGTTACGTTATGTTGTTATGAGTGCGAGTCAGCCAAATCAGCCGGCTACGTTGTCATGGATCTGTAGACAAGCGAGTACTCCGCATCAAGGTGAAAAGCAAATCCACAACAAAAGCCATTCTTTCACTTCTGAAATAACATAGGCCTACAATGTTCTGCACGTAGGCATAGCCTACTTTAAAATGCAATTAGGTCGCGAAGACAGTCCGAAACATTGCAAGCTCTGCTTGGAGCTGCTTAAGTAGCCTACCCGGGTCAGTCGGATAAGCTGGGCCAGTTACGTGCATTATGAGTGCGAGTCAGTCGAATCAGCCGGCTACGTTGTCATGAGTAGATCTGTAGACGAGCGAGTAGCATAGTTTCTACTCGTGTCAAATTGATAATAAAAATAGGCCTAATGAGAATAATAGTAGTAGTAGTAAAAATAATAATAATAATAATAATAACAATAATAATAATTTATTCACTGCAGGGCATTTCTACGTTCCTGTTTCTATGTCTACATTGAAAGTCAATTGCCTAGGCTACACTAGGTCAAGACAATAAATAAACAGTCTGGCTCAAACTGCTTTCTTTCCCGTGAGTGGGTGGAGGTTTTGATGCTATTATATTAGGCTATTTTATATTATATTATATTATATTATATTATATTATATTATATTATATTATATTATATTATATTATATGATAGGCTACCTAACAGTATAGCTATTATTAATAATAATATTAGTTGCCTAGTATTAGCAGCCTATTAATACGTTATTAGAATAGATTCCTAGTAGCCTACTATTAGTATATAGTAGTGGTAATAAACATTGTAGCAGAGTAGCATTAGACCTAGGCAAACTTTTCTATTGTTAACAAAACAACAACAAATAATTAATTATTATAATATAGGCTACCCTCTCTGTCAATAAGATCAATTAATTAAAATAAGTTTCTTTAGACTTACTTGACAACATGTTTTCAGGTAGTGTCATAAAGCCCTTACCCCCTTCTCTTTTGTAATATATCTGACTGTTTGACCCTCTGCCTTGTGGCTGCACGGAAAGCTACATGAGTGAAGTTGCCGCGGTAATGTACTTGACCGGCCCCCTTGACCCCTTACCCCAGTAACAGGCTTATCTGATTGGGAGGTAAGGGGGTAGTCCCCACCCCACACCTACTGTATTGTCCCCAACCCCCAAGTCCAAAAACACCTCAAAGAGAAGTGACAAGAAAAGTGAGAGTGGTGTCAAGACAATTTGGAGGTTAATTTCAAGAAGTCTCTGAACATGAGCAGCAGAAAGATGAACAATGTGTGGATGCACTTCGACCAGGAGAGCAAAACTCTAAACGCTAAATGCAAGTTCTGCAAAAACCTGGTTTCAAATCATGGAGGATCCACATCCAACATGAGAAGGCACTTAAAAATGAAGCACCACACTGCACTGCTTGAAGTAGGACTGAATTTTCTTGCGATTTAGCAATACTGACTCAAGTGACTCGTTCAACCCGGATCAGTTTAGTGAGTGACTCAGAATAACCCGGATCCTTAAAAGGAATCGAGTTTGACAGGCCTACGAAGGAGCCGCTTTATTTAAATTTCAGACTGTGTATAAGCCAGACTTTCATCCCTGAAATGTGCAATAAGCTACCTGGCCACGAATGAACGAGAATAATGCACCCCCCGCCACACACACACACATACACATACAAAAATAAAAAGGTTTTTTTTCATAGCAATGTCTCCAGTAATTGTTTTTTTCTTTTTACTTTTGTTTCGTTGCTACATTTTTAGTACATTCACTTAAAGTATTACATTGATAACTGGTTGTAGTTTTCTTTAATTCTGTAAGAATGTTTGGTTTTTGTAAAAACTTTTGTTGCAAAAAATGTAGCTGATTACTGCAGAAATTCTAGCCTATATAAAGCACATCAATGTGTTCCTGTTGACTTGAAAGAGTAATTTAAATGGTACATGTGTGTATGGTTTGTTAATAATAGTTGAGTTTTGATTGCAGTGTTTCATTTTGGCATAGATGTGAGTTGTTTATCTCCACACGCTATGTCTTATTTGGCTGTGTGTAGAGTTTTGACATAATGAGCCAGATTCTGCAAAAGGAAGCAATAGGCAAAAACTGTAGGCCTAATGTTAGTTTGACAAATTTCATGTTTTCATCATGATTCATTATATGAATTGTCAGGTGCTTTTCTTGTTTTCATTTGAACCTGTGCTGAAAGTCTACAGCTGTTGGGTAAGCCCAGAGCAATATAAAGGTAGAGTTGCGACAATAGACCTCTCCAGAATAAGTCCCGCCTCCGTAACTTCCGTATCCATCCAACTTCCGGGCGTCGATTGTCTATGGGAAATAACATGGCGTTTCGAAATATCATACCGGTAAAACATCTGTAGGTAGCGAAGTAGAAAAAAATGGTGGGCAGATTGGCCTACACACTTCTGCCATCTAGTTTCCACTGGATTTTTTGATTGTCGGTGCCGTTAAGTAGTATAGTCTATAGTATACTAGTATCCATAGCCTAGATGCGCATTGCGCATACGTTACAACTTGACGTGATGGTGAAGCTAAATGCCCAAGAAACGTCACGTCATAAAAGTGTAGGCCTGCTAAACGCAAAAACTTAATGACAGCTTGTTCGTGGTGGTGTAGTGCTGCCTAATTGAAATGGGATAGGCAAGGGTTATCTTATATCTATTACGTGTGGCCAGTGTTGGGAGTAATGCGTTACAAAAGTAATGTAATTACTGTAATGTATTGCTGTTTGCAGTAACGCGGTAATGTAAGGCATTACAAAAAAAAAATTGGGTAATATTTACTCGGTACAAACTTCAGTAACGCGCGTTACAATGCATTTTAACCCAAAATTAAGCGCTTGTTTTTGATACATATTCGCAAATACCACCGCGAGAACAACAGACGAGAAAAAATGCGCGCAAAATAGTAGAACGTATCTCCTGATACTGGTTGAAGATGACTGTGGCTGCAGCAGACTCAAAGTCGGACTCTATTTGCGGGATGGACATAAGCCTACGCTCATTATTTTTAGCTTGTCAGAGACAAGGATATGAAGAACATAATAGTTAGTGCACGTAGAAAACAAATGTACCTCCGCGCTACTGCGGGTCACATCTAGCGCATCAACGGAGAGGACCGAATCCAGTAGAAGAGAGAGAGTTCACCGGAGCGACAAAGATGTGGAATTTAAGTATTTTTTATTTAAGGTCTCAACATAAGGACTAACGTTTCGACGTGTGCCACGTCTTCATCAGAGTCAAGTATGACATCAACTTGACTCTGATGAAGACATGGCACACGTCGACAAAAAATCCATTCAGATAGGCCTAGCTAGGTGGATACCAGGCTCATAATTCACTTTTATTTGCAAAACGAAATGTGAAGCAACATGTCATTGCATACTTTCCAAAGCAATGAAGGCTGCTTTAAACAACTTAACATTGTGCATATTATTGTTAATATTGTGCTATCAATGTAACTCAACAAACAAGGCTTGTAAACAAGAGCTGGCAAAAGGGCATTATGAGAACGTAAAGATCAATGCTCTTAAAGTGACCGTGCACCATTTATAAGAAAACAGCATTTCTTCAGAAATTAATGTTAAAAAACACACAGTAGGCCTAATGGTCTGTATAATAGGCCTTTTATTTTACTTTAGGTGTTTGAGTTACCATTTAAATGTCACTCACTCAAAGCCACTCACTTAGGGCACCGAAATGGCCAGTAGGCCACCATCTTGACATGTCTTTATTACAGTTTTTTCTGATTGCTTAAGCACATTTTTTGTAACTATGGCTTTTTTTGCAAAACTCTACACACAAATGGCAAAACCTCTCACCCAATCAGCAAAACATTGTAGTTCTCTTGCAAAAGCTAACACACCTTGCTTAACTCTTCACACCTTCGTAAAAATGGTGTTTTCATATCTAACAGTAAACACAAGCCATCACAATATAGTAAGCACACAATGTGCCAACTACACACTGATGGTATGAATAAAAAACACATCTGGCTTTTGCTTTCTCTGTGCACAAGGTAGACTATGTCAGTTTGAGGTCATACTTTTGTCATAGTTCTGTAAACATACAGGGATCCAAACTTCAAGTATTAGTGTTTATTTACACACATCAAAACAAACACAAGTGTGTTTTTCCAAGTCAAAACACAAAATAGCATTTCACTGAGACAAAACAAATCAGTCTACATCGGGTCGTCTCTCTCAAAATTCTGTCTACATCACATGCAATGTCCTAGTCCAAGGCACTGGGAAAAATATATTCTGGAATGACGTATCCAGACCTGACATGACAATATCCCCACATGTAGACTGTTTTTTTGTCTGTAAAAGGGCTATTTCTTTCTCTTTTCACTCTTCCTGCTCACTCCATTGTACCCATTGTACATTACCTGTGGCTTATTTATAGTGCTTAGGCTGATTGCAAAGTGAACTAATTATCTAAAACAGTTTTCACATGAGAAAGTGTGCCAGAGAGTTGGCAAAATAGTGTAAATAATAGCCATTGTGCCTACAGTTGTGCAAAGTGTGTGTTACAAAATTGCAAACTGAGTGCAAAGCAGTGTTTGTGCTTTTTGTTTTGCGAACTCAGTGAGTGGTTTTGCCATTTGTGTGTAGAGTTTTGCAAAAAAAGCCATAGTTACAAAAAATGTGTTTAAGCATTCAGAAAAAACTGAAAGCTTTGATTTACAATAGGCTCTCTATTGAGCAGGCCTAGGCCTTAAAGTTACAGTATTTATATCACAATTTACCAGACTTTGACCTTTTGTCCGTTTTTAACAAAATTCTGACTATGATTGTTCCTTGTTTTGCATCATGAGCACTGCGCCTATTGCATTCTTACTGTATGTTGTTAGCCTTAAGCCTAGCTCAGTCATTATGCTATACCACATCTCCCTCTATTGGAAGAGCAATGAGCTGCATTTAGAATGGCAAATCCATATTTCTAGATATTTTGGTGAAAGTAACTTAAAAGTAATGCAATAGTAGTGTAATGCCTTACAATTCAGAGACAGTAATATTATAATGTAACAAATTACTTTGAAATGACAGTAATAAGTAATGCATAGTACATTACGATTTTGAAGTAACTTGCCCAACACTGCGTGTGGCACATTTATTGGGCTTTTAGCCTCTTTTAATTTATTTGATGAGGAACGGATAAAGACTGAGCAGCAGAAAAGTCATAGTCGAAAGTCAAATCGTTTATTATTATAATTAGGCTATTGATAGCCTACTATTACTTTACTACTATTACTGTTATTATTATTATTATTCGGATGAGGCAAAGGAATGTAAATCTGAGTCTGAAATGTTGGCCACAAACATACTGCTGTAACTGCACTGCTGCTATTATTAATTGTTAACTTCCGGGAACTATTTGAGGCTTCCATTAGCTGCTGCCATTGTTGGAAAAAAATGGAACATGGAGTTGTCGCAACTCTACCTTTATATGGCTCTGGGTAAGCCCAGGGAAAACATAATCAAATACTGCCCTGCATTTCCTACTTCTCTCAGAGTATGGCTCTGCCATCTCTATACGGCTCTGGGCTCTGCTGTATGATACTGCCCTCTTGTGGTGAAATACTATTTGTGCATGGCTGCCTTTCTGTGAGTGAAACTGGAATAGGCTAGGCCTACTCCCTAAAATAGGCAACATAGAACGGGTGAATAGGGTAAAAAATGTAACTCCTTGATATTTCTATGAAACTTTACTAGTTGATTATTTATGTAGAGACAATATTTTTTTGCATTACAAGTTTTCTGAAATATATGTTTATGGATGTAATTTAACAATATCTCATTAATTATGCACTCATTTGCATGTACATTTCAATTCCAGACATCTGAATATTGGATAGTTAACATTGAATGTAGTCACGTTCAGGTTTGCCTTCAGAACTTTTTCTGGATTCAGAGCCTTAAAAGAATGGCTTGTTCAAGCGCCAGTCCTAGGTTATGCCGATTTCAGTCGTCGCTTTATCTTAGAGACGGATGCAAGCCATGAAGGATTGGGGGCAGTTCTGTCACAGGAGAAGGATGGGTTACGGCGAACAATAGCCTTTGCTAGCCGGGGCTTGCGGCCAAGTGAGAGGAACATGTCAAATTATAGTGCCATGAAACTCAAACTCCTTGCAGTCAAGTGGGCAATCACGAAAAAAAAAATGCAAGTATCTCCTGGGCAAGTTCACCGTGTACACTGACAACAATTCCCTCCAATACCTGCAGTCAGCGAAACTGGGCGCTCTGGAACAGCGTGGGTTTCTCAGCTTGCCCTCTTTGATTACAACATCAAATATCGTCCTGGGACAGCTTATCACAATGCCAATGCCCTTTCTAGGCTTCCCACTAATACTTTGCAATCTGTGTCACACGGCCTGGACGTCCCCCTGCCGCTTGCCATAGCCAACATGCAAGCCTCGAGTGCACCTATCCGAGACTCTTGGATGACAGAATCTTGTATGCTGGACACCATCCCTGGTGGAACCAAAAGAGACCGGAAAGTCCTGCAAGGGACTGATCCCTGTATTTCCAGAGACCTGTGGTTTTGGTGACAGGGACCACCACATACCCGTTAAGACAAGTAGAGTGAACCAAGGGAAGTCCAGCAGCTGATAAAGCAGTGGTCCCAGATACAGGAAGTGGATGGGACGTTGTACCGAGGGATCCAGGCTCCTCCTTCCAGGGATCCAGTGCTGCAGCTTTTACTGCCAAAGGTGTTGTGAGTTGAAGTGCTCACTAGCCTACACAACAACCACGGCCATCTCGGGGTGGACAGGACCACAGATTTGATATAACAGAGGTGCTACTGGCCCCAGATGTGACATGAGGTGCAAAAGTGGTGTTCTGAGTGTGAGCACTGTGTGGTTGCTAAAGCAAGACAACCAGCAAGCCAGAACCTTCTTGGGAAATCTGTTAGCCACTAAGCCTTTGTAGATAATCTCCATTGACTTTACTCTCTTGGATTGGGCTAGCACAGGACAAGAGAATGTTCTGGTAGTCACAAATGTTTTCTCAAAGTTTACCCAGGCCTTTCCCACCCCTGATCAGAGAGTTTCCACCGTAGCTAAGATTCTAACTGAGAGATGGTTCTATGTGTATGGCGTGCCAAGGAGAATCCACTCTGATCAGGGGCGCAGCTTTGAAGGGTAGCTGTTGAAGCACCTGTGTGACACCTACAGCACAACAAAGACTAGAACCACCACTTATCATCCAGAGGGGAACGGTCAATGTGAACGTTTCAACAGGACACTTCATGACTTGCTCAGGACCTTACCCCCTGAAAAGAAGCGTAATTGACTCTAGTTTCTCCCTCAGCTCCTGTTCGCCTATAATACCACTGTGTACCAGTCCACACAGCACGCCCCATACGAGCTGATGTTCGGTTAGAAGCCACAGTTACCAGTCGACCACCTACTTGGAAATACTGGAGGTGACCACAGGGACAGTTCACCGACTGATTGGGTGGTGCAACATCAAGAGTACCTGACTTCTGTCTATGCTAGTGCTAGGAGACACTTAAGAGGCTGCGGCATATCGTAGGCATGGTGGTCCTGACACTGTAGTCCTCTTCAAAGTGGTTGTATTCACATCCCACCTCACTGAGGCTAGGTGCAGGACAAAAAAAGGCTTATCAAGGAAACAAGAGTAGTTGTCCGCACACTGCAATCTCCCAGAAGAACTATGTTTATTGAGTTAAAAACATAACATTACAGGCCTGATGAAGACCCTGGTGGGTCGAAACGTTGCATTATGTTTTTAACTCAATACATTCAGTTCTTCTGGGAGACAGTGTGCGGTCCTGACACTGTACCCATATTACCACCTGGCACTCTAGTCTTTTTCTAGTGGGCAGTGGCAGTGTAGTGGTTAAGGAGCTGGGCTAAAGTGAAAGTTGTTGGTTCAATTGCCGGCTTTCACTGTTATGCCTTTGAGCAAGGCACTTTTAACCCCAAGTTGCTCCGGGGACAATGTAATCCCTTGTAATATAGCTGACATACAGTATTTAAGTGACTTTGGTCAAGAAGTGTCTGCTAAATGTAATGTACATGTAAACTCTTTTGCAAGAACCATTTTCACGGTCGCCACAAAATCCAGGATACATGGGTGTCTACCAAGTATGAAATTGTGGAGTGTCTGGATGGAATTGGCACACACTATAAGATCAGGCCGTATGGGGAAGAGGGCGCCCTTAAGACGTTCCACTCATAATACTGCTGGACAGCATTCAAACCTCTTCCACCTCCCACAGTCTGTTTCACATGAGTTCTCTGCCAGTGTAGCAGAAGTAAATATTCTCCCCGTCCTCTTCAGGCCTTGGCAGTAGATAGGTATGCTACCAGGATGGTGAACTTTAAAGACAGATGTGTATGCAGAAAGGCTGACCTGCAGCGCTGGCGCACATGCCCACCCGTGGATGGTGATCATAGCTTCCTCTCTGGGAGAACAATGCCATTTGAAAGTCATTTGAATTGTTTGGCGCATGAGTGGTTGTTGTTGTTGGAAGAGCTTTGTTCTTAATTCTAAGACTTCATTGCTTCTCTCGCACGCCCGGCCTGTTGGCTGTGGATAACCTGTTGCTTTTAAAGAGAGCAAATGCACATGATTTAGTGTCTGAACAATGTTTTCCCTTGAGTTATTTGTTTTTTGTATTAGTTCAGGCTGAGAGGGCCATCTTTGGTTTGTCTGTTTGTTTGTACCTTATATTCTTTTGTTTGTTAATTTTGCCTACTGTTACTCAACTACCCATGCCTATGACACCTAGTGGTGTACTGTGTTGCCTGTACTATTATAGATCGATCATTTCCAAGACAAATTTCTCTTAGACAATAGAATGACATGGCGGGTCAAGCATCAAGAAAAGCAAATATTAAGAAATCATTTTTGACAACTAGGGTGGAGGTGTTTTTACACTTTTCAGACACTCAAAGTTTGAAAACTATGGATATTGTTTTAGAACCAACAACCTTTCAACATTATCTGGGTGTTTTGTGTGCAAAAAGTGGAATTAATTGTCAAAAAATAACTTTACTTTTTTTTTTTTTTGACTAGATATAATCGTTTATTTTAAAACATACAGATAAAAACACTAAAGATGGATCGTGAAAATTTGAAGACAAAAAAATCTTGTTCCTTAGACTCTATATATAAAAATCTATTTTTACATGAAAATCCAGCGGGACCCTATTTTCCAAACACAACACTGTACTATGTGGAAAGTGCAGTGCAAGCTCTAGACAACCTCCTGGACCTGGACCCGACCTGCAGGCCGCATGCGGACTGTTGTTCGTCGCCTTGGCGCTAGCCTGCCTAGGCTTCGTGCTGGTGGGCGCGGAGTGCACCAACTTCCAACACGGGCCAAGGCGTGCATCGTGGTGGCATCCGGCGTGACCTTCGTGCTGGCGGGCCTCACCGTGGTGGCGCCCGTTTCCTGGACGGCCCACTCCATCATCCAGGACTTCCACAACCCCATTGTGCATGAAGCACTGAAGCGCAAGATGGGGGCGGCCATCTGCTCTGCACCAGAGCTACGCCACCCGCTACACCTACACCCACACAAGAACTATGTGTGACTCGGACTCTCTGCTGTACAAATTGAATCGGAACAATCTGCTTTACTCAGTCAGTGATCCGGTTATAGGGTATGGTTCTTCAAGGGATGTTCAGACATGTTCATCTGGCAGACTGAATGGATGCCTGTTGACATTTGTGACGAAACCATGGAGCTGAGACAAACAGCTGCTCAAATGTATTTGTATTTTTGTTGTTATTGAGAATGCTTCTTTTGTTACTTAACCGTCACTTTTCTTCAGTTATCAGCACATGAACTGTTTAAAGGAAGAGCATTCAAGAATGAAACAAAGGCCAGCTGTCCTCAGACCTTTTATTTCCCTTTTATGATAAGTAGGCTAATCTATATGCCTAGTGAAATGATCTTTGATTAAATAGCCTACTGTAATATACTCTACCCTAGATATTCTTCATTTGGTGACCTTATGATAATTTAATAAAGGCTTTTCTATATAGTTGTTTGTCTGTGTGAAAAAGCACTAAACGGCAACAAAGCCCTTCATCCAAATAGGCCTAACTTGTGTGATATCACTTTACGCACAGTGCCATTATTGTTTGGTTGGCAGAGTGGGAGAATGGGGGGGGGGGGGTTGTTTTGAAACCATGGTGGAACAAACATCAGGACGCGCTCTCTTTATTCCCCAAATGCCGGTGTTTGCCCCCACGCCTATGCGAGGAATCCGGGCGAGCAAGCTGTGCTAAAGTGACAGTCAAAGTTTCAACCGCTTTGTTGTTTCGAGTCGTCGACCAGCAGCATGGACGACAAGTTGGGTCTTGCCGCCGTCGGGTTGGGCTTCATGGGCTGGTTCTGTGCTGTGCTGACCCGCTTCCTCTCCATGTGGACGGTGAGCGGCTCTGTTAACAACAACACGGACACTGTAGCGCTGCATTGGGACGGCGTGTGGATCCACTGGGAACAGCAAGGAGACGGCTCGCTACATTGTCACTTCATCCAGTCGGTGCTACATCTGTCCGGGAGCTTCCGATCCTGGAGGGCTCTCATCACTGCCTCGATCTGCATCGGATTTGTAGCAAATGTACTATACGTCGTCGGGCGACTGAAGTTCCCCAGGCGCATGCAGGTGAAGGTGGTCTCCGGTGTTTTGTTCGTGGTGTCAGGCTTGTTGTTGCTGGTGGTGGCGTCCTGGGTGTCCCACCGCAGCGTTGAGCCGCTGGACAGTGTGATTCCACTTAAACGTGAGTTGGGGGCGGCACTCTACACGGGCTGGATTGGGACGGTACTGCTGGTGGTGGGGGGAGGAACTCTGGTCAGTGCGTGCTGTCTGTCACCCCCGCCAGAGATTTATCGCACGCCGGTGTCACCGAGCGCACCAGAAGCGGTGGACCCTCTCAACACCATCCACAGTGCAACTTTCAGACAAGACGATTCGCCCTATTACCCAACTACAAGACCATTCTGAAAATAATTTTAACGCTATCAGATGTTCTACGATACACTTATATGGACACTGTTTTGGAGAAATGCATTGACTTAATTTGATTTATAACGGTTTATAACGGACAATATGCAACAATGTTAGCATTTCTACAAGGCAATGCCTTACAAGTTTTGTTTTACTCTAGCACTAAGCTATAATTATTTATGTAATGTTGGTGTTTTTTATCCTGTTTGTGCTAATGAGGTGAGGATGGTGACCACTTCATTAGATTAACAAGTCATGAGGTCATACATTGTTTGATTATTCTGTTCTCCTCTCGGCTTTATCTGACTTATCATGTGAATGTATGTCCTGTCGCAGTTATGTGGCACATGTTTTTGAAAGAAGGCCAATAAACAGTGGCTACTGATGCTGCATTCTACACAGCACGGAAGTTCCGAAACCAATCGCAACATACCATGAACTGAACATGCTTCTGACTACCGATTTGTCTGGAATGCAGCTGAGCAGCTCGTATGGATTCTCAAAAAAGCCCGTCTGGAACTTACACCTGTTTGTAAAACTTAACCACACTTTATGCTCAACATACCACCAATCTCACTTTGTAATGTAGAGTACCCCCCAGAAACATTACAACACATGATCATCCCTCTAAAAAAATCAACAACCTCAGTTGTCCCAGGCAAAACATGGGCTTTACTTGATATATTCAGATTTTAATAATAATAATAATAATAATAATAATAATAATAATAATAATAATAATAGTGTATATATTTAATGGTGTACATGTATACAATGAGTATCCATTCACATATACTTTAAGTGGTGTTAATAATGGCATATTTCAATGGCAATACACATTGTAATGACTGAACCACCTGATGATGCATCATGCTCTGACACTGACACAACCAATCAGTTTTTAGTGTGACATCTCTTCAACTTCATCTCTTCTAGCACTCAAGCATTGCTATGCGGTCATACACTGTGGTTTTTGACTATTGTGAACACTTTCTTCGCCCCAGTCACCTTTGGAGCGTGATAAGATTTTCAGCAAGGCACAGTTAGGTTGTGGCTCTATTGTGTGATCATTCTTTTAAAAAGTCATGCTGGGTATTCAGTTTCTAGTATTGATCAGTGAGAAGCACATGGACATTTGTTTTCTTTTTTAATTATCTCCCCTGAAAAGCTATTGTACAATTTTCACAGAAAATAACAGCATATTCCACAGTGGTCCTTGCAGAAGCGATAAAATTAGGTTTCCTTAGCAAGACGGAGTAAATTAAAAGGTTTTCCCTCCTCACAGCCAGACGGTGTAATGGGGTCTGAGAGACAGGAAGTGATGCGCTACTCCAGCTTTTCGTCTCCCTCCTCTACATCCTTGAGGCTGAGGACCTCAACAGTGCCCTTGCCTTTGGTCTCACAGCGGATCAGCTCGTCAATCTCCCGGAAGCAGCCTGGATCAATCAGACACACCTGAGGAGCGAAACAAACACACACACACACATTGCATAAAAAGATACATTATGAGCACAGATATAATAATAATAAAAAATACAAACTTGTGAATCTGTACACTGCAATCTTAAACATTAATCTGATACTTTAGCACAACATTCCAACAATATAATTTCTATTCAGAACAGGCTTTAAATGTCTTCAGTAAGTGGTCATTGTTAATGGCCAGGGTTCCCACTCTAAGTCAAATGTAAAATTCCATGACTTCCCTGACAAAAAAAATGAATTTGCATGACTTACTATATAATGAATAGTACAATATACCGACCAATGATTTCAGCGCACCCGCATATAAGTCAAGAATTTTTTACTTTTTTAGTGGAGGAGATGAATAAATAGGCATTAAATAAGCACAGTTACGCTACTCAATCAAGCCATACAGCTATTAACCAGACGCCAATTCTATGTGGAAATATATTTGTATTAATGTATTTTGGGAAGTACATTTTAAACTGCTACACCAAAATTCCCTGATATTCCATGACTTTGCCCCCAAAATGATAAAATTCCATGATATTCCAGAAATTCCATGACCCGTGGGAACCCTGAATGACACAAGTGATAGTTGATGAAGTGGACATCTGAGCCAGATGTGTTTGGTGCGTTAATTAACCAGTATCTATGTGGGATGGAAAATCAGCCCTCACCATCTCTAGCTGGTCATCAAAGTCCTCGCTCTCCACCACCTTGAGGAGGGTCTTGAGTTTCTCCTTGATCCGCTTGCCATCTTTAGCGGGCAGGATGAAGCGCAGGCGCATGTGAGCCCGCTGGATCTGAATGGACTCCTTCAGCTGCCGGATCACCTCCAGAGCCTGTCAGGGGACTGATACAGTTAGGCTCCTGGTGACTCAACATTTCATAACTTGTAGGTATGTTGAACATACCTGTTAATATTGAAAACAGGGATATGGTAAAGATAACATTTATATAAAAGAAGAAAAATAAGTATTTGGCTACTGAAACATATAATCTTCAACATGGAGAGAGTTGTTACTAAAATGCTATGCGAGATTACTTGCTACGGGGACAGACCAGAGTACCACTGGGTTACAATCTATAAAAGAAAACATACATACAAACAAAACAATCTCCATAACCAGACCATAAATAATGTTTCAACTTGCAGTAAAAAAAAAAAATATATCCACACGGGGGCAGTATGTAGATACGAAAATCATAGATACAGATTTGGGCTCTGGCCCACAAAAGCGATGATACATACAATTACAAGGCCAACACACCTGATGAAGCAACATCTGGTACTTCTAATGTAACATCTACCCCTAACCTTACGGGAGACCTGCTACAAACCTGCTGTTTTGTGCTCTTGTTTGCTTTGACTGAGTAGTGGATGTCCTTCATGGCTCTCTCTATGAGGTTGACAGTGTATGGACGCTTGGTCTCTGGATTGACACACTTCTCGGCCACTATTGTGGCGATGTCTCTGAACATCTGCTCGAGCTGGCTCTGTCGCTCTTTGTCTGACACTTGAAGTTCTCCTTTTGACAAAATCTGAGAACAGATCATTATAAAAGATAAGAGTATGGGACATAACTTGAGAGATGCTGGAGATGAGATTAATGTTAGTATCTGTGGGCAATCAGTGATGAGTGGTCCTAGGGTCTTACTCACTTGTTTGCATATTTCTGTCAAGTCGTCTGTCCCAAATGCTTTGGACAAATCCTCCTTTTTTGCCACCTGACCCTTCGACACATTGATGAACACTGTATTTGTCTGTAGGACTTCATCTAAATCCTTCTCCCTACAGTAAAGATGCAGGATGGAAAACAATTGAGTAGGGTAGCTGTAAGTTGTTAACTATTAAATGAATCGCCAAATATTTTATTTTGGCATTTAGTTACACTCCAATGACATTCCATTTCTCTCACGTGACTGCCAGCCACCGGCAGCCTCGGAGTGATAAAAGGCGGACATCCCCATGATTGGCAGCCTGCCATAATGGACAGGTAGGTATCAGATATCGGAGTTCACGTTTTAAGACTGACTGGAAGACAACGAACATCGTATACTAATGATGATGACCAAAGGAAATATTGTAGGACAGCGTGACGCCAGTAAAACAGAGTGGTGGTGGCTGGGGTGAAACTGTGGCGATGTTTGGAATGATCAAGTTATTTGAAATCTTTTGTTATCATTCAACGTTAAAAAATATCGTCGCTATATGCAAATCAATGACTGCATATATACTCTCTATATAAAGTAATTTATATAAACATATCAACAAACTAAATCAAACACTGAACATGTATTAACGTAATGCTAGCTAATGTCAGTTAGCCACCATGGTTATTACGACAGCCATTACTCACGCTCCGGATCTCCAACTCATGACTTTATTCTTGTAGCAGGCTATTTCAAATCGCTTTCCACCCTTCTTCATCCTGACATATGCCACATTTGTCAGTCGAATCTGGTTGGTTGGCGTGAATATCGACATTTTCAATACCGATACCTCCACACTATTCAGAGGTAACGTTGCTGCTACTAGCTATCTACACACGCAACTTCTGTTGTTGTGCCTTCACAACGCTCCGGAGTGAAGCAATAACAGGCGTGAAAAGGTCCTACTTGGATGCGCATTGACCACAGAGAGTAGCTTGATTGACAGCAGGTGAATAAAAAATGGGCTTCCTCGAAGATTCAAGATTGAGTTTATTGTCCCACGATGTAGATTTGACACGGGCACCCACCCATATAATTATATATAGAAAAGCACCAATTAAAATACTTAGAAAGTAGGCTAATGTATAGGCCCTATGTACAGAGGTTCTATACAGATAGATAGACAGATAGATAGATAGACAGACAGACAGATAGATAGATAGATAGATAGATAGATAGATAGATAGATAGATACTTTATTCAATCTGAGTGGAAATGTAGGGTAGCCTAAACATTCGAAGCTTATAAAACACACACATAAGAACAGGAAAAAAGTATCTCCACACTATCAAGATGAAAAATACAGTTATGGTATGACAGTCTCTTTTATATCAGATGTGAAATTACATAATACAATTGTATTATTTTTCAATGAATAACTGCATTTATTAGGATAATAAGTTATGGAAGGACAAGGACTTTGTCCTTCTATAATAAGTGTGTCTTTTCATGACTCTGATAGTAGCCTATTGCCTATATCTTTCACTGATGCTGGTTGCTGTGGTTACGTCACATCTGGGATTAGGAAACTAAACTGACAAATAAGACTACCTACACAGAATTTCACTTTTTTATTAGTGAAAATACAATATACTCTATAACACTGTTTAGTTCAATTTAATAAAATGCTAATGTCGGCCTTCTTTTCTTTCCTGTCTTTACAAACGAATTCTGAAATATCTTGACAAATGACAAGTCAGTCTTTCATTAGCCTAGTCATTACTTTCAAGTAGAGACTATTCAATTTACCCCCAGCGACAATCGTTAAAGCAACTGCAGGACAACCTCCTGTAACCAATACACCGTGGAAGGTAACTAAAGTTTCAGGGACGTTCAGACAGTTTGTTCTGTCGGTAGGATTACATAACCCTGACCTCTTCCCCGCTGCACTTTGTGATTTACGATAGAATTCGGGTTACATGTGCACGACGTAATTAGGTAACTTTTATGGATCAGCTCATTTAGGAGATAAAATGTGTAAGTACGGAAATCATAGTCATGGCGCAGATTTGGTTTATGATAAAATGAAGAATATACAGATAAACATCTATATTTCAAATAAACAGAGAGATAAATTAGATAATTGAGGATGTATTATCGATCGGATATAACACAGTAACTAATAACACCTTTCCTACAACACCCCTATTTGGAAGAATATTGGTTCAGACCAATAATATGACGGTGTGGCGTAAAATTTCCGCATCGTGCAACTTGCGTGCAACTTGTTTTACAGAACAGGGTGAGAGGGTGAGTGGCTGAACTTTCTTGCACTCATATTTGTGAAGTTTGGTGCATTTTTATGGACATATCAGTGTTTTGTACAGTTGATATTTAGACAGATATAATTTACGTCAGTGTTCATCACAGTAGTTTGCAGAGCTAACAGTGTCAGGAACGGGGTATGCAATTGTTAGCTGCCGCTAGCTTGATAAAATGAAGTTATAAACTTTCTCAAAACTGATTTGATGTAACCAGTAACGTTGTTCCAGAAGATGACATTAGAAGATACAACTATTGTAATATAACCACATAGATGCTTCATATATTAGAGACTATGTTGTTTGTATCTAACATAGCTTAAAGTTGACGGGTTGATATCGCCCAATAAATTACCCAAACAACTCAACGTTAGCAGTAACGTTACACTTTGGAGACCAGCAAGACGAATCCTTGCTCGCTCATTCGAGTCAACTTTCTGATTTACGTTAATGTTAGTCGTTATTTGCAGAACGATAAATGCACTAACGTAAGTCAATGCATCAAGAGATAAGATAGCAGGTGATCAGTGGCTTTGTGATCCTGAACTCTCTTGACCTCGTTTGAAATTATCCCAACGTCGTCATTAGCTTTAACACAATCCGACAGATTTTCGCTAATTCAAGCTCCTATTGTAGTTTAACACAATGAATGACATAACGATTATCGAACTGATCTTTGGTCGTAACAGTGAAGTTAAATTACAGATATTACGCTAACTTAGGGTAATGTTAATGTTGAAATTTTAAGCTCGGCACAGACTTTGTTTTGTCTTCAATATTAGCTGTCCCTGACGTTTTCAAGACTCCCAGACGATTTCATGTTGTGGCTCTTATGGGAGTGCTGCGTGCGATTGCCCCAGTGTCTAGTCAGAGCATGTGACCAAGGGTCGGTAAATTGCACTGCATGGACTGAAGGAAGCCCCCTGTTGTTGCATCTAGGCTGACACTGCGCATTCTCGAAATTCATGTCAGACGAATATCTTCTTTTTGTTTGGAACCAGTAAAATGATTTAGCTGTAGCTATTGTATATTTCTGTATAATGTCTGTAGCTCTCCGCCTGGTGTGAAACTTAAAACTGGTGATCTGATGTTCAGCAGCTAATGCTAAATTTTCTAATAGAGGAGGGCGAAGAGCAGATTTGTAATATTTGTGATTGTGGGCGTTTTGATAGACAAATGATATATGAATTCTCATTGCATACCTGTGTTTGAGTCTTAGTCATTTTGATTTTGTAGACATGTCCACGTCATGCTTCTGAGTTTAATAATTGATTGTTTCAAGTGGCCTTTGTCCAAGTTGTGTCTAACAGGCTTGTAGGATGAACTCCCTAAAATTCTCCCTTTAATTCTCAGTGAACTGCTCAGTAAATCCCAGTAAAAACACATTGTGCTGAGAAAGGGCTAGTTATGTATTCAGTTGATTGAAGTCACTGTTAAGAGTCTGAAACTGATTAACAGGCAAAATAAAAGAAATCTGACTGACATTGTTTTTCCTGGTTGTCCATGTATTTTGTCAGATATCACTCACTTGTAAGCTGTGGAGAAGTTTATCATTTTAGTTAACTGACTGACTTTTTACAATTGCAGGAGATCAATAACTTGTTTTTACATCCTTTACTCAGTCATTGAGTAAACAAGAGAACCAAATGAATCCGTTCAGAACACCTTCAGAACTAAATGTTACCGTAGGAACAGATCAGGCTGTTCTTGTTTCCTTTGGGAAGACCAATGGGAGATTCACCAGTATTTATGAGTTAGCCTACACTGTAGTATTTTACTAAGGTAACTGAAAGACTTATCTGGTATACTGGTGTTGGGATACTCTGATGTTTTCAGTTTTTGAGGGGAAAAGAGCACTCTGCTGTCTTGTGCTCTGTAAAATGTCAAAACGTATTGACCACCATTTACAATCCAAGTCTGGAACCTTCTAAAGATTGGGGCATCCCTCTTTGTGGTTTTGTTGTGTACATTAAAAAGAGGGTGTAGTCTATGTTGGAGGCATTTTACGTTGAAATAATTTAAATACTGATTTTGCATGGTCTCTGTGCAGGTATTCCTTGGCTATGTAACATCTAGTTTGTAGTATTCAGTCCAGTGCTGATCTTGGGAGGGAGTTAGGGTGTAACCGCCTCACTTGATCTTTGGCCTCTGACCTGTAGTTTGTTGATGTTTCTGTAGTTTTGCAGCACGAGCGTGCAGACACCGCACCCAGGACTTTAAAACCAACAAAATAAACAAATAAACACACAAGGCCTACACACACGGCCGGCGACGCGATAGCGATTTATGGCAGTGTGTGACAGCCTTTATGTGATTGCAAACCAGTACAGTAGTAAGATGCATAAGTAGTCTCTGTTAAGGGTGTGTGGATAGGTCCATTGCTGTGGATGCAGGGTATGGTAATGGCGGACATTAACGTTGTCTCTCAGCTATCTCCCCAGTCTCGTTAGTAGACATTAGGGTCCAAATGTTTTTATTGGCTCAGCTTTCCTTGCTGTCAGACTTAATAAATGTTATTTTGTTGTCGCTACTCTCTCCTACTCTTACTAGTACACGTGGCGGACGTTATGATGTTTTGCCCCTGCTCGGTCTCCTAAGGTGTTGCTTTCCATCATGGCCGACATGATTGTCTTGTGTCTGCTCTCTCGAATGCTATAACGTTGTTTCTCCTCTCTAACTTGCTATCAGTTATGGCGGACGTTGTAATGTTGTCTCAGCTCTCAGCTCTCACCTCTCTCTCACCCTTGCAGTGTTGCTATCAGTCATGGCGGACGTGCAGTCGGAGGCGCCTACCCAGCCCGATCTCATGGAGGCGGATGAGCCGCTCCTGAGCAACCTGGACATCTTCCTCTTCTCGCTCATCGCCGGCCTGGTCATCTACTGGTTCACCTTCCGCAAGAAGCCGGAGCCCATCCCCGAGTTCAAGAAGCTTGACATGCCGTGAGTACCCCCCTCTCTCCCATCCCCATAATCAGCTGTGAATGAGTTTAATATTTAGGAAAGTAGACCTGTGGGAAGCACTGTTATATTCCTCCCCAACAGTTGAAGTCTCACAGATAGGTGGACAAGTGGTGTCCTGTGTTCAGTTTAGGCATCCAAGGCTCGGCTCATTTAAATCCTTTCCAGTCAGAAAGAAAAAATGGGATAAGACGCTGCATGTTTTTGCCCCTTTGAGCAGAGTAGATAGACTAGACCTTGTCTTATCACGTCTGTGTGGAGAAAAGTTCAGGTATTGAGGACATTATGAAAGCTGCTGGCATTTTGTTCGGAGGGGAAACTCTAGTTGCACCAGCTTTACATGGCTGCTTTTGTAAGCTTTCTAAGATCTCGCATGGCCATTAGGAAACCTGTTTTTTTTTTATTTATTTTTTTTTTAGAAAATCACAAGTCACAACCTAGAAAGTGGGTTGGTGGTTACTCAACTCCTGTATTAATCCAGCTCTTTAGACAGAGAAAGAGGGAAATCATGTGCCAATGTAAAACTTGCTGTCGTCGACAAACTAAAGTGAAAAAAAGGAAGGGAAATGTTGCACTCTTGTTACATGAGTTTTATGTAAGACTACGTTATGCAATGTGTTTGAATTGAGTTCTTGAGTACATCAGGGGCTTAAGAATTATGTTTCAGGCTAATTTATTGCAAGATGTTGCACTTAACAACGCTTGGTTACTGTGTTCTTATCCACTCTTATCAGGGCACCACTGTTCTTGTTGTATTTGGTGAAAGTGTCTTTCCTTCCTGTCTTTTTAAAAGTTTTTACTTCACAGCTGTTGCACCTCCTGTGTGTGATGTTGGCCCGTGAATTGAAACAGCCTATCTGACTGGGTCACCTCAATTTCAGCAAAACCGAACTGTTCAGTTGTTCAGGTCCCTGTTTGGGATTTCAGTGGGATGTCGAGTGTGATGTGGTGTTCTATCCCGGTCCTGTCTCAAGGGTCTTGTTGTTTTTGTGTCTCTTGCCAAGCCAGATGGAAACATGGCGTATGCACTCCAATATGCGTCTGTGTGATGTAGTGTGCTTCACCCATAGCTAAGGGGTCTAGTTAAGTCTGTCTGTGGGCTGTGATCGCTCAGGTGCATGTGCTGTATTTGGTGCATCCTGTAGAAATTTGAATCTGGATTGTGGAATTGGTTGTTTGCCTTGTCTATGCTCTCATTGAGATTAACTGTTAGTTTGCCAGGCTTAGACAATAGATGGGGTTGAGAGAGAGAGTGTGTGTGTGTGTGTGGGGGGGGGGGGATGTTGTATCAAATGTCCAGCAAGCAAGCAAGCCTGCAGATTAAGGCAATTGTGTAATAAGAACTGGTAAAATGGACAATGGCATCTGTCAATAAACATAGAAAATGTGCTGTAAAAGTGCTCAGTCAAATTACTTTAAGAACATCAGCAACAGCTGTTCTGCTTTGGTTAATTTTTTGTGATTCACATAGTTCTCTGCACAAACAAGAGTACAGTATACAGCTCTGTTGTTGAGGTGTTTGTGAGTGTGTGTGTGTGTGCGTGCGCGCGCCCCCGCCCCCATGTGTGTTCCTGTATCTCCAGAGGAGCAAGGCTGCTTGTTTGGCACACTCTGTCCTTCCGGTGGCCCCAGCTGCACTCCTCCGTTGCTACAGGAGACAGGACACCAGTTCTCTCCTGTCTGCCAGGGTGACACCTTAACGCTGGCGGCCTCCCCCACCCTGCCCTCCCCTTAGCAACAGGCACTAGCAACACATTCAGCCTAGATCTGGCTCTGATCTGTCCCTGGTTTCGTATGGACCCGGGGGCAGCACTTCAGACAAGATTCCAAGTCAGCCCCTAGTGACTACCCAGCCATGTGGGCAATTGTGGCCTACTGGTTAGGGCTTCGGACTTGTAACAGGAGGGTTGCCGGTTCGATCCGCGACCAGTAGGAACGGCTGAAGTGCCCTTGAGCAAGGCACCTAACCCCTCACTGCTCCCCGAGCGCCACTGTAGCAGGCAGCTCACTGCGTCGGGATTAGTGTGTGCTTCACCTCACTGTGTGTTCACTGTGTGTTGTGTGTTTCACTAATTCACGGATTTGGATAAATGCAGAGACCAAATTTCCCTCACGGGATCAAAAGAGTATATATACTTATACTTATACTTATGTGTTGCTACCTAGCATGATGACGGCTACAAACATGCTCTAGGAGCTGACTGATCTAATCATATATATGTGAACATGCAGTCACTCATACACATACACCCACACCCACTTCACAGCTGCATGCCTTAGCTTCTCTGAGTGCAGTAGAGGCTACACCTCACCCAGTCACGCCCATGCGTCTATGTGGAGAAAAGTTCAGGTATTGAGGGGATTATTAATGCAGCTGCCCTTTTGTTCAGTGGGGAAACTCGAGTTACATCAGCTTCACAGTGCTGCTGTTACCAGCTTATCCTACACACGGCTTATCCATCAGAAAACCTGTTTGTCTGAAGACAAATCAGCTGGGGGTGGGTCACGACTGGGAACTACACACTGTGGAAAGACCAGTTGACGAGTCTTGAGTTGACACAGGAGGGGCCATGATGTAAAATGGCATGGTGTTGATGGACACGGTGCCCTGCCAGAGGGGCGTGAGGCCAGACACAGGAAAAGGGTTGCGTGACTATGACTGACCTTTGCACTGAGAGAGAGAGAGAGAGAGAGAGAGAGAGAGAGAGAGAGAGAGAAATAGGTGACATTATTGGATGTAGTAGAGGGATTGAAGGAGGGGTTGTTGTTGTTTCTTGAACAACAAGATTCTTGAATGCTATCCGGCTGCTCTGAAATCATTGGTCAGTATATTGTACCATTCATCATATATATTTATTTTATATTGTAGCATTCATTATAAGTCATCAAGTATGTGATTCCTCTGAAAAATTATACTAACGTCTTGGAAATGTTGTACATTTATTTAAATAGATTAAGAAAACCATCGTTATGCTTCGGTACTCTATTGTTGTGGTTTTTAATTACTGGATGTCGGTGCAGCTTTACACCATTCATGCCACTTCATGGAGTAGAACAGTAGGCGGCAGCTCTCTCTCAGCACCTGAGCCACAACTGAGCCTTAACTGAGCCATAACTGACCCATGTCTGGGTATTCATCTCCGTGACGGCTCAAGGAGGAGTGTGTTTGAGTGGCCAGAGGGGAAGCAGCTGGGGCGTGTTCTGCCGGAGGCTTGTGTAAAGCCGAAGGCATCCCTGAGGCCAGGGAGAGGAAGTGCTTACGTGACAAACTTGTGTGTAGGCGCAAGGCAGTGAGTAAGAGGGAGGGAGGGAGGGTGGTGGTGCAGTGTTTCCCATACATTGACTTATTTCTGGCGGCCCACCACAATATCAACATTGACCACCACACTGATTTTCCAGGTTGTACTACATTGTGCTTAAATCTGGTTAGCATCATAACCACGCTGCGCTAATTTGTTAAAAACTGTTGCATTCAAGTTAATTCTGCAAACCTACCACCACAAATAGAATTTAATTCTGTGGGAAACACTGTGGTGGTTTCATTTGGCTGTGAACAGGAAGGGATAGCGAGCTCTAACCCCAGCACTGGTCTCTGGCCTTTCCCCCTGAGCCCTGTAGATGAACCCTGTATAAGGCCTGCATCTCAGGAGGTGTGTGTGTCTGAAGTAAGAGAGTGTGTGAGTGTTGGAATCAAGCAAGTGTGTTGACTGTCTGAAGGTAGCGAGTATGTCAGTGTCTGAAGTAAGCTATTGTGTGAAGTAAGAGAGTGTGTGAGCGTTGGAATCAAGCAAGTGTGTTGACTGTCTGAAGGTAGCGAGTATGTTAGTTTAGCTTCTGAAGTAAGCTATTGTGTGAAGTAAGAGAGTGTGTGAGTGTGTGAAGTAAGCTCTACTCAGTATTACACACATCAGACTATTTGTTTTCCGCACCCATGAGCACACAAGGGTCCCGTGGGGTCCAGGTGACATAAATGTCACCGTCGGCGGGTGTTGGCAAAGCTCGGTGTGGATGTGCACGTACCCTTCACCCGGCCACCATGCTTCAAGGGCACTAAATGCACACAGTGGAAAACCAAAAGGCTTTAGGATCTGACCGAAAGGTTTTGGACTGCTGCGCATGTATGGAATGCGCCTTCAAAGTGGACAAGAAGTGGACAAGAGAGTAGTGTAATTAGAAAATAAAAGAGGCCTTAGTATGTCAGTAAGTGCGTAAGAGCATGAAAGTGTGTGTGTGTGTGTGTGTGTGTGTGTGTGTGTGTGTGTGTGTGTAAGTATGGGAAGTGTGTGTGTGTGTGTGAGTGAGTGTGTAAGTGTGTGTATGAGTATGGGAAGTGGTGCCTTGTGAAGTGGAGTCCATATCAGACCATAGACAGTAAAAGAAATGGACGAACAGACTCCGTCGTTTTCAATGGGAGGGCACAGAGTAAAATAGAACGATTTTTCAGTCGGTCCCCCCAGTACTGCGCAGACTCACACTTAACTTTGTGACGTTAGCCATCGAACTGAATCTTGTAACTCATATGATAGATACACAGAAATTCTTCTTAAACATTTATTTATGTATTATTATTAATATCATCCTCACGAGTGATACCAAGTCGTGTTAATGTTGAAGCTACCACACATGATCATCTTCAAAAACAGTCATGCTAAAACAAAACAAAAAAGTTATAGCCTTGAAGCTAATCTTCTTTCCACTTTTCCGACTTACGGTCAATCCATCGAAAACCTCTGAAATGATTATCGTTAGTGCCATTTTTCATTAGGTTTACTTGCCTCTATGCAATGCTTTACTTTAACATACAATGCTATAGGCTACATAGCTTTGTTCATGAGTTTCCGTGCTGGCTGGACTGAGCTTCTTATCCAAACAATACAGTTATCCCCCTACGGTGCGTTAGCTTCACTACAACCGGACATGCTAAACATTCTTCTTAGGGGAACCTAACGTTACGTACGAGGTAGTCGAGTCTTGTTTTGCCTTTTATTGTTTATGTAGATTACACAGAAGCTACAATATCGGCACAGGATATATGTTATATGAAGTTATGGTATTTCAAAAAAATCGTAAAATGAATGGGCTTCTATGGGGTTAGCAGAGAAGTGGTCCCTCCAGCTTACATTGATTCTTCTACTTCCGGGAATTCCCCTGCCCCCTTGTATCAGACGTGCAGGCCTACGTCACTCCCAATTCGCTTCCCGTTCTTTTGAGCACGCCTGTTATTTCCTTTCTCCACCCCTACCCCTGCACCCCCCCCCCCCCCATACTCCCCACCTCCCTACTCCCCACCTCCCTACTCCCTTCTCCTCTGTTTAATAGGGGGAATGGAGGGAGAGAAAAAAGCAAAAGAAAACTGGCTTTAATGCGGCCCTGGAGAGCGGTGGGGGGGGGGGAAAGGCCAGCCAAGCCGTTCTCTCAGCCTGTGGAAAGGTGGAAAGTTGAGGCGCGAGACAAGCGCCCCATTCTGTCTGCCCCCCTCTCCTCTTCCCTTTTCCCCTCTCTTCCTCTTCTGGGTCGGCCAGCTCTAATTTGCCTCGCTGGTCGGTTGAATGGCGCAGGCCCTAGCTTGCCACAAGAGAATCCCTTTATGATGGATGAGGTTGCCATAGTAATCTCACTCTTTGTGAAGGTGGGGGGCTGTGTGTGTGTGTGTGTGTGTGTGTGTGTGTGACTGAGGGTTGGGCTTTAGTGAAGTGAGCTTTCCATAGAAAGTGTTTTCTAACATGGTCAATTCCCCTCTGTCTGTCTCTCTCCTACTCTCGTTCATTTTCTTCATTTTCTCTCTCTGTGTTTCTCTCTTGTCTTCTCCCTGATAAGGGTGCATGTTTATGGTTCATTTTGGCTATAGAACTATAACTTCATTAATCTTGTTGGAATCGGTACGTGAGAGAGAGAGAGAGAGAGAGAGAGAAAGAGCGATTTTGTGTGTGAGCGAGAGAGAGAGTTGTGTGAATGAAAGAGTGAGTGAGAGGGGGAAGGGGATACAACAGGGGCTGTGAGAAGGAGGAGGGGAGAAACGGAGTGAGGGAAAGAGAAAGAGGGAGGGAGTGCGAGAGAGAGAGAACTCTGCGTTTACTGGCATTTACGGGAGATTTCATTAGGCTGGGCTTGGTCTCTCTTCCCTGTCTAGCTCTGTTCGTTGTTGCCAGATGTTACTGGCGCCTTCCGCCACTCTGTAGGACTGCCTGTGTGTGCGTGTGTGTGTGTGTGTGTGTGTGTGTGTGTGTGTGTGTGTGTGTGTGTGTGCGTGCGTGTGTGCGTGCACGCGCTGAGAGAGCAACACCGCAGCAGTTTGTTTCCAGCAGCAGAGAGAGAGAGGGAAAGTGCTAATAGGTAGCAGTGTCAAAATCTCCATCTGGACGGCTGCTTTCTTGTTTCTAACTCTGCCACACACACACACACACACACACACACACACACAAACGGAGAGAGGGAAAGCGAAAGAGAGAGAGAGCATGGCGCGCTTGAGTGAGCTCTCCACAGGATCTGCAAGACCATTCCTCTCCACGCTGATCCGTACGCTCGGGTTGTGATCGTCGTAGCGCTCCTGTCCGCCCGTCCAGGGGGAAGCGGTCAGCATTTGCTCCACCTCCTGAAACAATCGCCAGGGACTTCCTCCATCCATGTCTGTGCTGTGAGATAGGACCTGCCTTCCCCCATCCGCAGCTACTACCGGTGGTGATAACACCAGCCTTCCACAAACGCGTCTGCTGTAGAGGACCACACCAGCTACGTGCATCCGTCTCCATCTTGGGGGGGCTTGTCATCCTGACTGGACGTTAACGCGTGTGTGATTCGCCCGCCGCATGCTTGCTGCTTCGGCTGTCAGCATCACTGAGCGTGTGCGTGACTTTAGTGTGTGTGTGTGTGTGTGTGTGTGTGTGTGTGTGTGTGTGTGTGTATCTGTGTGTATCTGTGTGTGCGTGACTTGAGTAAGTGAGTGAGTGAGTGAGTGTTTGTTTGTGTGTGATCAGCGACCTGATGGCTTGCTTGTGGCTCGGAGCGCTGGCATCGTAGCGCAGCGTGTGGTGTAGCTCGGAGGCAGCCACCGAGCATCATGGGATGCGTGTTCTCTCTGCCGGAGGAGCGCAGGGCCGCTGCGGAAAGGTCAGTGGCTCTCCACGCATGCACGCACGCACACTCATGGACACACACTCCCGTCATACATGTGGCCCTGGTTCCTTCGTCTGTGTCTGTGTCTATCTGACTGGCCTTTGGAGTGCCAGAGTCATGCTGACGCTTCACTAACGGTGGGAGAACGCCTGCGGAATGTGTTGTCATTTGGAGGAGGGAAGGATGAAAACATGCACTGTGCTGTCTGTTTTTTTTTTACTTTATTTATAATTTTTTTATTATTAAATACTCAAAGCGGATATCTTTGTTTTGTAACATTTTAGCCTGAATTACATGTTGGGGAACTCAGTACCATGGAACACATTGGTGGTTAACGTGTCCTGCTCTGTTAAGTGAGTCCTCTGAGCATACAATGCTCCTGTTTGCTGGAAGGAAGTCGGCTGGTTTTGCGTACTGTACATAGAGTTTAATATAGAGCTATGCATAGCTTATTTGGGTATTGCCTCATAAGAGGGATTGTAAAGTAGGTGGGTTTAGTTTGGATAGTAAAATCACCCTCTAGGTCCCTAGGTTACAGCAGTGGTGTTCACACCGAGTTTTCTTGCTGACTCTAATCTTGTAAAACTGTAGTTGTGCTCTTCCCAACACTGATATCAGTAAAACTGTAGTTGTGCTATTCCCAACACGGATCTCAGTAAAACTGTAGTTGTGATTTTCCCAATGGTGTGCTCTTCCCAACACTGATCTCAGTGAAACTGTAGTTGTGCTCTTCCCAACACTGATCTTAATGATATTCTAGTTGTGGTATTCCCAACACTGATCTCAGTTAAACTGTAGTTGTGATATTCCCAATGGTGTGCTCTTCCCAACACTGATCTCAGTAAAACTGTAGTGGTATTCCCAACACTGATCTTTGTGAAATTGTAGTTTTTGGCTTCTTTGTATGACTCTGAGCATTCACTGTTAAGATGAATTGTGTTATTGTTTATGCTGGGCCTAAGCACTGAAAAGTGTGTGTGTGTGGTGTGTGTGTTATACTCTTTAAGACGCTGTGTGGTGTTGATGCCTGAGTTCTGCACTGTGTTTCTGAATACAGAAAAAGGGGGGGGGGGTGCACCAATCAGCAGTGAGCCCTTGGGCTGGGAGACGTACAGGCTGCTTAAATTCCTCAGACCCTACCCGCGACCCTCCGCCTGAAGAAAACCAAACTGGTTCCGTTTATTGTGCAACAGTTGGCCAGTGTCCCAGAGCATTTAGCAGAGTAGGAAGAGGAATCTCTCTCTCTCTCTCTCTCTCTCTCTCTCTCTCTCTCTCTCTCTCTCTCTCTCTCTCTCTCTCTCTCTCTCTCTCTCTCTCTCTCTCTCTCTCTCTCTCTCTCTCTCTCTCTCTCTCTCTCTCTCTCTCTCTCTCTCTCTCTCTCTCTCTCTCTCTCTCTGCCTATGTAACCCTTGTGTAATAATAATCCTCATCCTTCACTAGCCATGTCATGTTCGCTGCTGTGCAGTTGGAGAACTGTTATGCAGGGACAGGCCCCAGCCAAATGTTCTGTTAAATGATAACATATGAAAGTGGCTGATAGATTTCAGACACAAAATGATGATTTGCTGTTGAGAGGTTGCTGAATTTGACCATTTGTCTGTCAGTGGCTGGTCGATATTTAAGTCATTTTAAGAAATTAGTTTCCAACCCTGGCAGCATACCAACACACTGAGTCATAGCTGAGTCACATGTACAACCCTCAAATGGAGCGGAGTGTTGAGGACAAGGCAGTGTGGTTTAGCACAGGGCAAGTAGACCAGGAGAGTGGATAGTAGAGCCCTAGTTCTGTTTCTTTGGGCTGTAATCAAAGGTGTGTGTGTGTGTGTGTGTGTGTGTGTGTGTGTGTGTGCGTGCGCGTGTGCGCCTCTTTATTGAGGGGGTGTGAGTCTTTATTGAGTGTGTGTGTGTGTGCGCGTGTGTGTGCGCGTGTGCGTGTGTGTGTGTGTGTGTGTGTGTGTGTGTGTGTGTGCTTTCACTGGTGTAGGCAGTGGACAGCAGGTTAAAGGCTGAAGGTGTGTCCATACACGGTCACTGGGTCAGAGCTGCGCTGCGCTAAGAGAGGAGAAGACTGGAGAGGAGATCAGGGCAGGATAAGTGTGCTATTGCCCCCGAGTGAGTCCTGTGTGTGTGTGTGTTTGTATGTGTGTGTGTGTGTTGAAGAGGTACGTAAGAGACCTTGCTGTCCTGCATGGTATGTGGGTCCTGAAGGGCTGTAAATGTTTTGCAAGATTGTTGTTGTTTTTGCATATTGGATTTATGGAGCCCTGATGCATCAGCATGTTGTCAGCATGGCTATGCCAATACAGCAGCATGCTCAATATGACTTCGTAGTATATCACTATTAATATACTTGCTGAAGCATTCCATAGTATGAGTCTGTACCATTATCAAATATACTATAGCACCCCACAGCATGAGTCTATGCCAATATACATATAGTAGCATCTCAGTGTGGTCTCCCATACAGGAGTTAATGGGAGAATGAATGCAGAATGAATTAACCCTTAGAACCCGATTGACGCAAAGTGCGTCAAAAAACACACCCTTTCTTCTCTGTTACAATGCTCCGGAACGGTTCATCGCAGCGAGATGAAACCTTTATTGCACGACAGAGCAGAAGTGGGGCTTTCCAACGAGACTACACACTTGTCTTCACGATCAAGTATGAAAATTTAAAAAAATCATGAAATTAAATCAAATTGCATCATATTTACAGTCTATACTTCTCTGCATTCACCTGCACACACATTACTCTAGTTTGAATTACTCGCGAACCCGTGATCGCATCGATATGGCAAGCATATCAGATGAAAGAGGGGGCACAGGGCTATCCATTGGTACCATGTTTATCGATCCTTCTGGCTTATAAAATCAGACGAAGTGACTGCAAAATAATAACGTCATGTACACAAACCAACGCTGCACACTCATTACTCTCGTTTGAATTACTCGCGGACCCGTGATCGCATAGATATGCCACGCATGTCAGATGAAAGAGAAGACTCAGAGCTATCATTTGATACCAAGTACATCCTTCTGGGTTATAAAACAGACGAAGTGACAGCAAAATAATAACTTCATATAGCTGGACTTACCCCACGTTTTTGTCTGTTCTTGGCAAAGCATGTTTATAATCCAATGCTATCATGTGTTTCTCTATGGCAAAGCATGTTCATATTCCGGTTTTGAGATCCTAGCAAATTCCTGCATGGCATCCAATTCAAGGCTCACATTGCATTCCAATTTGTTCAACAAATAAACACCTTTTTTGCCTTTACTTTGTTCATGGCAATGCAGTAAAGAGTTGAGAATTATTATGACTGCATACACACAGGCACGCAGGCTAACACGCAACCTCGGGTCAAGTCAGGTCAGATCAGTTCGTGTCACAGATATGGAGCGCAGAAAGTTCATTTTTCATCACTAAATAAAAAATGGCATTTATTTCCGTAAATCACACAGCAAATATTTCTGTAAATTGCTCAGCCCCAGAGTATCCCTCCAACATGGCAATTATATTGCCCGATTCAGGACAGTCTGCCCTACACACACATGAAATGCATGTAGAGCTGTGAGCTTGCAGTGGTGAGATACATGTCGAAATATAAGAATTTTTATAATACACTTTTTATATTTTAATTCTTTAAAAATCAAAATAAAATCAATGCTAGTATTAATACATGAAATGATGGCAGATCTGAATAGCCTAAACTCTCCTGAAAAAAACAATATATAATATATGTGTGTGGCACTTACAATGACCAGAATAAATCCTTATGAATAAAGGTAGTGAAAATGCCCTAAAAACAGCTTAGGGTTCTAAGGGTTAAATAAAAAAAGATGGGTGTACTCGGTAGTTAAAGTGGGATTTGGCAGGTGGGGGAACCCTAAAATCCTGTGTCGGTGCAACGGGGAAAAATGGCTCACCGTTGGACAACATATTGAGTATCGTGGTGTAGCAATACTTTTTGGACAATAATTGCTAACTTCTTGGTCACCTCTGTATAGGCAAAAAATGAACTCATCATTTATTTAAACAATATCATCGCGCTATATCATTGGTATGAAAGAATATATTTATTAATCAATATATAACCCCTTGGTGTACTGCTCTTCCATGAAACCCAGTGGAGTAGTACAGCTGGTCAGCACCTATTCGTATGATCTGGTGCTGAAAGCTTTGGCCTAGCGTAGCGTTTGTGTGCTGCTGCACATGCACCCAGCGGCAGCATGGTTTCCCCCTGCGGGTTGTTTTTTGTTTTGGGCCGGCCTGTCTACAGCCGCCTCCTGGGTCCTCAAGGCGAGATGCCTCCTGCTAAGCTCCTGTAATCACATAAATGAAGTGGAACTGAGGCTGCGAGGCTTCTCCCCCCTTGTGTTGCTGTTGCACGGCCTTGTTCATGGTGATCGTACTGAGCACGCTCAGTAGAGAGCAGACGCTGGTCAAACTAAGCTGAGTAAACTAACTGTGTGTTTGTGTGTGTGTTTGTGTGTGTGTTTGTGTGTGTCTTTGTGTGTGTGTTCCTTCCCTTCTCCAGAGCCCCTAGCACCAGGGAAACCAGCTTCATCGAGAAAATGAAGAAAACCGTAAGTTGGCACTTTAGTAGTTTTGCATTCCAGTGCAATGATCTGGCAGGTAGATCCAGCTGATTCTGTTCAACAATGTTAATATTTATAAATTCTGTTAAATCGCAATTTTCTAGAATGGAGCCTTTGTGCTCTGTGAGAGGTCTCGCTTTAGTGTGTTGACAGGGCTGTTCAGAATTTGCCCTCTATTCACTTCAGATGTGTGTAACTCTGCCAAGTTCATGTCAGGACTTGAAGGTCTTTTTACTGGAGCTCTGACACACACACACACAGACACACACATTTGTTTTGAAGAGTGAACTGTGGCGCATGTGTGTATCATCTTTGCCATCTCTCTCTGCCAGGGCCGAAACATTGTGGTGTTCTACGGCTCCCAGACGGGCACGGCCGAGGAGTTTTCCAACCGGCTGTCCAAGGATGCCCAGCGTTACGGCATGAAGGGGATGGCTGCAGACCCGGAGGAGTACGACTTGGTAATCATGAGACCTCTCCTCCTCCTCCTCCTCCTCCTCCTCCTCATCATCATGAGACCTCTCCTCATAGGCCCTCCAGTCACATCACAATTTCACAGTACAGCAGAAATGACAAAAATGACCTTATGTTTGATAAGGGCTTTATAAGGTCGCTTTGGACAAAGAAGTCGGCCAAATCCTATAACCATAACCATAACCATTAGGGCGCTGAATGTTCTAGAAAAAAACTGAAGTGAGTGAGTTTTACCTGTTGTACTTGTATTGTTTTGTTATTTCTATCAGTAATAAAAAAGTGTTTTGTGTAAGCGTGTGCGTCTGTACAGCTGCAAGTGTTTGAGTGTTTGTGTGTGGTCCTCGACTGTGTAATGTTTACAGTCGTGGGGTGCCTTGGCTCTGTACTGCATTCCTGCATTAGCTGCTGCGTAGTGTAAGTAAATGTGTGTGTGTGTGTTTGTCTACAGTCGGAGTTGGCGCGTTTGTCGGAGATCGAAAACTCTCTGGCCATCTTCTGCATGGCCACCTACGGCGAGGGCGACCCTACGGACAATGCCCAGGACTTCTACGACTGGCTTCAGGAAGGCGACGCAGACCTGGATGGACTCAACTTCGCCGTGAGTTCCACTTCCTGTTCCCTCAACATCATTTCCTCTTTTTTTGCCAGTCCCAGCATGACTTGACAGTCTTTCTCAGCCTGTGGAGTAGAATGAGTTGTTTTGTTTGATGACGTGACTCGCTTAGTCATGCTCTTGTGGGAAAGAGGATGTTACCGGAGGGGCAAATAAGACCATGCCCAAGCATTTAAGTGATCTCAGCAAATTTGGCAAGTCGAGGGACCTGATGTCAGTCATTCACCATCAGTGCTGTGAAGATGCTTTATCACTGAAAAGGGGCAGCTCTAAGAAAACCCACATGAGCACGTCACGGTTGCAGCATAAAGGGCGTGAAGGACTCCTTGAGTCGAACCGTCAGGCTATTATGACTGACCCATGTCACTATCGGCCACTGCGGTCAGCCATTGTGGTTATGGTTTGATGTGAGCCAGTGTATGGTTCACATCAGTCTCCACAGAATGGAGAAGTTGAGTCATGTTCTTGTGAATAAGGATCTGGATTTGAGACTCCGCTCTTGCTTAAGTCTCGCTGATGCAGCAACATTTTGGGGGATTGCAGTGACACAGCAGTTTTGACAGACTGGTGAATGTGGCCCAGTTGAGTGGCTCAGCAGTTACTTGACACCAGCACCCCTCTGCTCACTCACTCACTCACTCAAAGCACACATGACTGAAACAAATATTTACCCCAGAGGCCTTATTTCTTTCGCCATGGTCAATTACTGCAGTGACCCTTGACCCCTGCGGAGGGATTATTGTCTGTGTAGTTTTCCCACACACTAGTGAAATGGGCAGATTAGCCAAAGCCTCTGGGTTAGCTGTGTGATGACTTGGACTATAGATTCCACTCTTTTCCTTGGAAGGTATTTAAGTATGTGTTTTAGTATAAGTATATATATATATAAGTATAAGTATAGTTTTTCCCAAACACTAGTGAAATGGGCAGATTAGCTAAAGCCTCTGGGTTAGCTGTGTGATGACTTGGACTATAGATTCCACTCTCTTCCTTGGAAGGTATTTAAATATGTGTTTTACATTTGCATCTTGAGCCCAGGCTCGGTTAAGACTTGAACAACAGCGTTTAGGCCCTAGATTTGCCTTCAAAGGGTGCACACATATAGATCCATAACATAAGTATAGATATGAGTGCTTATATACATGTATATGACTGGGCCCTTTTTCTATGTTCTTTTCTGTGCAGTACTTTGCATTAAAGGCATTGGCTGCATTTTCAGAAATTGCCTGCTGTGCTGACATAAATGTACGTTGCTTTGTTTGGATGGAAGCATCTGTTTGAGGAGCAGCCTAATATTAATAAGAAACTGAATGCCGTATGTGTGTGTGTGTGTGTAGGTGTTTGCTTTGGGAAATAAAACGTACGAGCACTACAACGCCATGGGCAAATACGTGGACAAGAGACTGGAAGAGCTTGGAGGCAAGAGAGTGTTTGACCTCGGCATGGGAGACGACGACGGCAAGTGAGTATGACGAGGGTGTGGACCAATCAGAAAAGAGGAGCAACGTAGTCTAGCGCTCACTAAAGACCTGGAGGAAATGAAAGATGGGGCTTGTTTATGACACTGACTTGTGATGATACACATCCTGGATTTAATTATTTGTGTGTTTTTGAAGCTGGAGATATATGGGTTCTAGTCCTTTTACTCTGTAAATACTTGTTGCAAATCTCTCCAACAGACACGTACAACCTTAGTTATCTACCAGGAGAGTAATTTATTTCTCCTCCATTGGCAGTGAGTCAGTGGCGGCTTGCTTTATCTGAGAGCCAAGCCTCCGGTCGAGTTGTTTGAATAGAAGCCCGGGCATTCATTTGCACATCTTTCCATTCGTTAGGATCGTCTCTAAATGACAAACATGTGCCTCCCCCTCACCCCTATTTCTACTGTGTTGAGTGTAAGCCCTGTGGATGATGATGATGATTTGTGGTGTGTGTGTGTGTCTGCTCAGCCTGGAGGAGGACTTTGTCTCGTGGAGGGAGCAGTTCTGGCCGGCCATGTGTGAGCACTTTGGAGTGGAGGCCACTGGCGAGGAGTCCAGGTTAGTGGTCTAACCAACCCCCCACCCCCATCTTCCCTGCCCCTTCTGCCCCCTTCACTCAGTGTTTCATCTGCCCTGCATGCATCAAACTCAAAGCAGGCTCAAGGATAGTCACTCCCTCTCTCTCTCTCTCTCTCTCTCTCTCTCTCTCTCTCTCTCGACTGACAGACACTCACATTTTTGTTTTTATAGTATGCAGTGTTCTGGGCATAATAGCAGCCTTAACTTAATGGCTGAGTTTTAATTACATACCAGTCCTCATGAGAGTACTGAGCTGTGTTCGACTGTATAGTGAGTGAGTGGACAACCATTACACAGCCCTGAAATTATGAGAGAGCTGAGGACTGTAGGACAGCCCTGAGACTATGAGAGCTGGGGACTGTGTCCTTTTGGATAGACTTGAGACTATGAGAGCTGGGGACTGTAGGACAGCCCTGAAATTATGAGAGCTGGGGACTGTGTCCTTTTGGACAGACTTGAGACTATGAGAGCTGGGGACTGTGTCCTTTTGGACAGACTTGAGACTATGAGAGCTGGGGACTGTGTCCTTTTGGACAGACTTGAGACTATAAGAGCTGGGAACTGTGTCCTTTTGGACAGACTTGAGACTATGGGAGAGCTGGGGACTGTGTCCTTTTGGACAGCCCTGAGACTATGAGAGCTGGGAACTGTGTCCTTTTGGACAGACTTGAGACTATGAGAGAGCTGGGGACTGTGTCCTTTTGGACAGCCCTGAGACTATGAGAGAGCTGGGGAATGTGTCCTTTTGGACAGCCCTGAGACTATGAGAGCTGGGGACTGTGACCTTTTGGACAGACTTGAGACTGAGAGCTGGGGACTGTGTCCTTTTGGACAGACTTGAGACTGAGAGCTGGGGACTGTGTCCTTTTGGACAGCCCTAGACTGTCACCGGAGTCCTGGTGCCTTGCAGCTGCTCTCCTTCTGTTCTCTGTTCCCCGTCTGCTTTGAAATCTCCTGCATTAGTATTAGCATGGCCTACTAGCCTCTCAAAGCTTCATCCCCATCAAAGCAGACCGGGGAGCTCTGTGATGTGCACATCTGCAGATCCTCTCTCTCTCTCTCTCTCTCTCTCTCTCTCTCTCTCTCTCTCTCTCTCTCTCTCTCTCTCTCCCCCCCTCCCCCTCGCTCGCTTGCACACCAAGGATTTTTTAAAATGACAACCTATATTATAAATGCAAACATAATACAAACCCGTATAATTAAGACATGTTGACGGAAGATTGATGGTGTCATTTGGAATGCATGTCATTTGGAATTCGTGTTTGAAACTAAATTATTGTAATTTCATACCATCAAAGCAAGCTTAGGCTTGCACACACATACACATACACACACACACACATACACACACACACATGAAAGCACACTTACACACAAACACACAGTATACACTTACACACACACACACACTCTGGCAGATACTGAAGTCGGGCACATAGGCAGACACAATGATGGATGTGACTGACAGATGACGGATAAAGCCACACACACACAACCTTTCCCCCTATTTCCACAACCTATGAGCGAAAGTGAGGGATTACCTCACCATGAACAAACACACACACACACACACACACACACACACACACACACACACACACACACACACACACACACTGTGCTGATCCCCACCCTCTCTGTTCCCTCTCCCTGCTGTAGCATCCGTCAGTACGAGCTGAAGGTGCACGACGACCTCAACATGAACAAAGTGTACACTGGAGAGCTGGGTCGACTCAAGAGCTTTGAGAGCCAGAAACCGTGAGTTCACAGCCAATCACGGCTTCACAGAGCTCCTCACAGCATTACCGCATGTGCATCGGCAGTGTCTGCAAGGATGGTTATTTTTAACAGAACCATAAAAGCTCATGACCTTAATTTCTATGTTTCTATGTCTAGGTTCTTACTCATAGTATTAAATTAGCAAGAAGACGTTGCCGAGTTATTAAACAACCTGTGTGTTTAATTTAATTTGAATTAAGACTCGACCCACTCCTTTACTTGTTCCCAGTTGCCCATCAATGAAATTAGGGCGCCTGTGAATCTGTAATTTATTGTAATTAATCTGTAATGTATTCACAAATATCATCTAAATCGAAGGTGTATACCAAAAATGTACTTTCAGTTAGAGTTGGATCACCAGTTTAGCTTAGTTTACTTATTTGTTTTATTTGACAGCATCCTTGGCTGACCTGAAGCGGTGCGAATTCATAGCATTTAGAGGAGATGAATAGTAGTACTATCGCCCCTTTTAGTTAAAAATAGTTGGTGTGTAGTATATCCACTTCCTCAAAGCCCAAAGTGTACTCTGACTGAAACCAGCACCTGGGTTTCCTGCAGTTCTGTTTAGCACCGCTAGTCTGACCCCCTTTATCACGCCGATGGTCCATCGATGACGTAAGTGAGACTGACTAACTGAAGTGTCCTCGCCGCTTTGGCTTCCTCTGCACGTCTGACGTCGGCTCTGACACGGCAGGTTGGGGAGCTGTAAAATAGCTATGTTAGTGCGACGTTCGATTCCAGAGATAGGAAGCGGAGTTTGATCTCCGCTTCCTATCTACTTACCTCACCCGCTATGTCAGCTTGTTCCTCGGAACAGTATCACTTGGTAGACTTGGTGCGATGAGTCATAATGGGCTAATTCAGTGATCCCTGTGATGCGAGGCTCCCTGGCAACTAGCACAACAAATTTCTCTCATGTCTTTGCTTCTAAGAAAGCCCACTTTTGTTTTGTACACAGGAAGAGAAATTATAAGTTTTATCCCTTTGCCTTTCGTTTGCATCTTTATTGTGTCGACATCCTAATTATTTTTGTGTTTTGTGGCCCCTGTTGCACTCTATTACTGGGAGAAATTTAGAAATAAATATACATTAATGTCCATTAAAAAATAAATTATGACTGGGTGTGTGAGATTCGCCATTCTGACTCTCATTTCTCTCTCGCAGGCCCTTTGACTCTAAAAACCCCTTCCTGGCACCGGTGACGGTGAACCGTAAACTGAACAAGGGGGGCGACCGCCACCTCATGCACCTGGAACTGGACATCACCGGATCCAAGATCAGGTAACGCTCAAATAGAGTAACGACTAACATTACAGGTGTTAGGATGGATGAACCTCACCATAGGATACCATTACAGGTGTTTGGATATGTGAGCCTGGGCTTTAAGCGCATCTTTGAGTGAACGCAGAGCTGTGTGTGTGTGTGTGTGTGTGTGTGTGTGTGTGTGTGTGTGTGTGTGTGTGTGTGTGTGTGTGTGTGTGTGTGTGTGTGTGTGTGTGTGTGTGTGTGTGTGTGTGTGTGTGTGTGTGTGTGTGTGTGTGTGTGTGTGTGTGATTTCCAGAAATACGTTAGGCTCAAATGGCCAGTGTTGTAGTCAAGTCACTATGCCTCGAGTCTCCAGTGTTCAAAGTGTCCACTACTCATCCGAGTCGAGTCACTATCAAATGCAAAACTGACAACCTTTGGGGCATTCACGTCTCCAGGCATTTGGCGCCATTAAATTTAACGTCCGTTTTGTAGGAACATGACGTGATGTATGACATGAAGCAGTATTGCACTAATGTTAATACTAAAAATAATTTAGATATTAAAATCCTATACCAAATAATATTATAATGACATATTACAGTTATACCCTAATAAAGTCGAGTCCTCGTCTCAATTTCCAAGTCTGCATGGTCTGAATGTAGGAGTTCAAGTTCGAGTCATTAAGTGCTCAAGTCCAAGTCAAGTCACTAGTCTCTAAATTTAGCTCATGCCTCGGACTCGAGTCCGAGTCCTGGACTCGAGTACAACAACACTGCAAATGGCCAAAGCCAAGATGCTCCCCACATAATTTAGAGAGGAACAACAGAGACGCAGTGCTCTCTTCAGAGTAGTGCGTCATCACTGCCAGCTCTGTAGAAAACATTAAAACATTGATATCAGTCAGTGAAATGCATGACTGGAAAGGCTGAACTGAAGATACATATTGATATAGTAGAGATTGTTTGCGGATGATGTCATTGGTGTGGTTTTTGCTTTGTGGCAAGTCTTTGATACGGTGCTAATAGGTGAGATAAGGCTTGCTTACAGCAGTGTTTCACCTGAATGATTTCTGAGTGCTTATCTGGGTTGTTAGTCAGACCCTATAAGCTATAACTGTACTGTGCTGGTTTTTCAGCATGTCATCAGTCTTGGCAGAGGGCCTATGGTGTTCTACTGCACTGTTGCCTGAATGACATTTCTCAGGAGGGGGCGTACGTGACTGTTACCAAATTATGAATGTGACCTGAAAGAGTCTCTCTCTCTCTCTCTCTCTCTCTCTCTCTCTCTCTCTCTCTCTCTCTCTCTCTTTTTCTCTCCTTCTAGGTATGAGTCAGGAGATCACGTGGCTGTTTATCCCATCAATGACACAACTATTGTGACCAAGTTGGGTGATATCCTTGGAGTGGACCTCGACACTGTTATCTCTCTCAACAACCTTGACGGTATGACGTTAACCTTGTGGAGTGTGTTTGTGCAACATCTGTGTGAAAGATGAATGGCATCATCTGAAGGCTTCTCCGTCTGCCCACGCATCTGGGGGAGGGAGAGCAGCCTTTGTTTAGATTTAGTTTTTCAGTCATTACTAAATACAGATTACAAATTTGAATTTCATATTTCTTGAGAGTTCTTCTTAGTAATTTGAAATTATGTAAATGTATCTTTTGTGACCACAGCTTCAAAATACAACTCCTAAGACAGTACTTTCATCAAAATTCATCAAAGACCTTGGGAATTGTGCCAAGTTGTCAGCTTTCTTTGGTGCTGTGTAGAAACTCAGGAAATGTGCTGGCTCCCCTGTCATGTTTAGTCCATACCACCATCCTGAGGTGTGTGTGTGTGTGTGTGTGTCTGTCCCTCGCAGAGGAGTCCAATAAGAAGCACCCATTCCCCTGCCCCACTACCTACCGCACCGCTCTGACCCACTACCTGGACATCACGCATCCTCCGCGCACCAACGTGCTCTACGAGCTGGCCCAGTACGCCACTGACCCCAAGGACCAGGAGAACATGCGCAAGATGGCCTCCTCCTCCGCCGAGGGCAAGGTGAAGGGGGGCATCTCCATCTCCATCTCCATCTCCGTTCAGGCTCATTGAGACTGTGCCTGATGTTGACGCTGTTGTATAAGAGACAGAAGAGCTTTCCAGAGAATCTATTGATTTAAGCTGAAAATACAAATTCTTCTCCGCACAAGACTGTGTGACTAACTAGAGGGAGACACATAGCTTGCCTTTAACATAATTAAAGCATCACTCACACAGGAAAACAAATAAAAAAATAACAATGGTTCGATAACTTCTTTGTGTTCATACTCGCCCCCCTGTAATGATTGAGTAAAGCAGCAGATCACCTCTACTCACACACAAAGGCATTTAACAGGTTTGCGTCTCTGTAGCCTTGTGAGAGTGCACAAGCAAGGTCAGGAGTATTATCTATGCTGTGAACTATCCTAGCTATTACTTCTTCTTCTGTGAGCTGGCCTTGAAGTTCAAAAGCTCAATCTGCTTTTGTGCTCTGTGATGAAAATACGAGACGAGTTTGGATAGGGACATTTATGTTTTACTCTGTGCATAGAAAGAACCAGAGTTCCAACACTGTTCAATTTAAGAACATCAGATCAGTGAAACACTTACTTTCCTCATGACAAATCAATGTGTCCATGGCAAAAAAAATGTCAAATCCACGGCAAGAAAGTATTATAATTCCAACACTTGCCGAGATCATACTAAAGTGTGTGTGTGTGTGTGTGTGTGTGACCCTGTTGCTACTCCCTGATATTTGAGCCCTGTTCTCTGCTCTCCTGGTCAGGCGTTGTACCAGAGCTTCGTGCTGGACCCGTCCAGGAACATCCTGGCCATCCTTGAGGACATGCCATCGCTGAAGCCCCCTGCTGACCACCTGTGTGAACTGCTGCCTCGCCTGCAGGCGCGATACTATTCCATCGCCTCCTCCTCCAAGGTGGGCCATACCCCCGCCACCACACACACACACACACACACACACACACACACACACACACACACACACACACACACACTTTTCCACAAACATTTAATTTAAAACAGTTCATATTTTCTTTTCATCTCATTTCACTTGAGAACAACACAATGTCCCCATTAGCACACTGCCTGTTTGTGTAAGCAGAGCCTTTTGGTGTAGCTCACTGGTGCCCTCTGTTGGTCTCTCAGGTACACCCCAACAGCATCCACGTCTGCTGCGTGGTGGTGGAGTACAAGACCAGCACGGGCCGCACCAACAAGGGCGTGGCCACCAACTGGCTGAAGAGCAAGCTGCCCACCGACAACGGCCACAAGACCACCGTGCCCATGTACGTGCGCAAGTCCCAGTTCCGCCTGCCCTTCAAGGCCACCAACCCGGTCATCATGATCGGGCCCGGCACGGGCATCGCTCCCTTCATGGGCTTCGTCCAGGAGCGAGGCTGGTTAAAGGAGCAAGGTAACACCTTACACACTCAAACTCACACTCTCTCTCTCTCTCTCTCTCTCTCTCTCTCTCACACTCACACTCTCACACACACACACACACACACACACACACACACACACACACACACACACACACACACACACACACACACACACACACTCACACTCACACTCACACTCACACACAGTTGTGTTGCTTCGCATTACATTGGATGATTATTGTTCTTTGAGCAAAAGGACCTAAGTCCCTAGGTTGGGAGATTTGTTTTACATGTTCATATTCATGCATAGCATTGTATTATAACTTGGGGCAAAACACCACTCATATTTTCATTTAATTTCAAGTCATTTACATTATTTAATGACTTACATAAGTTCGTTTCAGAAGGCAACTCAGAAGGTCCTCAGCCAACTAGTCTGCATGCATACAGATTTCTAGTGTGTTCAGTTACAGTGTGTAACTGTCTCCAGTAAACTATAAACATTGCACATGCTGTAGAACGAAGCTGTAAGAATGAAACAACTATACAGCTGTATGAGGAGAGAAAGCCTTGTGTATCTGAGAACATGAGGAAACGCCAAACTCTGGTCCATTACTGCAGGATCTCTAATGTACTGTACTGTGTTGTGCTGGATCTCATTTGTCCTTTAGCTATAACATGCTATGGAAGACTCAAGCCACCGGAACTCAACTGCATTACTATCACTTTATCCATCTCAATTATACAAGTGACGTGACTCAGTGGCTTGGTTGATTTAACGTGTGTGTGTGTGTGTGTGTCTTCACTCTGCAGGAAAAGAGGTTGGTGAGACAGTGCTGTATTACGGCTGCCGGCACAAGAACGAGGACTACCTGTACCAAGAGGAGCTCGAGGAGTTTGAGAAGACAGGCGTTCTAACCAAGCTTAACGTGGCCTTCTCCAGAGACCAGGATCAGAAGGTACAACCAGTCAGATAGACCGTACGGCTTATGACCCCCGTTGGGTCATAGGGCACCAAGGTTACTGCCAACAGCAGCAGCAGTGTCCAGCACTAGACAATATCTGTCTATTACCCTGTGTTTCGTCTTAATCCCAAAACTACACAGAAGCTAATTTTAAGTAGCTAAACAGGCTTAATTCAGTAGCTGAACAGAGGCTAATACTAGCTTATGTATTTCCTGTTGATCATGCCAATTATGTAAGATTCTGACTGGTTAGTGTAAGAAAATGGACAGAGAAAGTACATATACCCACACAATGACCAATGTGGGGGGTGTTGAAATGTCCTTGCTATAGCTGCAGTATGTGGGATGGTACTGCTCTAATTATGATACATGAATGGTAAGATAACAATTTATTCAGCTTACTTTAACCTTGCTCCTTTAAATTGCTCCAGAACTATTCGTTGCAGTGAGATGAAACCTTTATTGCGTGCCCGAGCAGAAGTTGGGCTTTCCAACAAGACTAGGCACTTGTCTCTACTATGAAGTATTCAGAATTTGAAATTAAATCAAATTGCATCATATTTACAGTCTATACCGCTCTGCGCTCACCTGCGCACCCATTACTGTCGTTTGAATTACTTGCAAACCCGTGATCTCATAGATATGCCACGCATGTCAGATGAAAGAGGAGACGGAGCTATCCATTGATGCCAAGCACATCCTTCTGGGTGAAAAGGATCATGTTACAAAAACAGATGAAGTGACCGCAAAATAATAAGTTCAACCTACCCGATGTTTTCGTGGCGGAGCATGTTCGTAATCCGACACCATCATGTTTGTGTTCCTTTATGGCAAAGCATGTTTTGCCTTAACTTTGTTCATTGCAATGCAGTAAAAAGTTTTTGTAGAGAATCGTCATGAGTGCACACACAGGCTACCGTGCATCAGTTTGTGTCACAGATGTGGAGCGCAGTGATCAGTACAAGGTCTTGGCGAAAAATTAATGCAACGCTGGACAGAAATAAATGTTGTGACATTGCAGAAGCTTGTGGAAACGATGCCACAGCGAGTGCGTGATATATTCAAAGCTAAAGGCAGTCCAACGAAATATTAGTGTGTGACCTTTTTTTGGCCAGGCAGTGTATTAATACATGAAATGGTGGCAGGTCTGGGTAACCTAGACTGAAAAAAACAATATATAGCATGTGTGAATGGCACTTATAATGACCAGGATAAACACTTATAACTAAAGGTAGTGAGAATCCAGGCCTCATAGGGTTAAAGGTGGGTTGTTCAAGTTCAAATTCAATTCAAGTTCACTCTTTATAATTGTCTACTGAACATCACCTTAACCAAACCAAACCTTAATCCATAACCTTTATCCATAACCTTAACCGTAAATTATAGTTCAGACAGTTTATAATCTGGATATCTGTAGACAGTCTTATAGGGGATCATCCAAATAAAATGGGACCGATGATAATAAAGAACTGTACTTTGTGAGTGTGTGGTGCTGCTTTTCTTAGTCATACTGTGTCTCTGATCCCTCTCTCTCTCTCTCTCTCTCTCTCTCTCTCTCTCTCTCTCTCTCTCTCTCTCTCTCTCTCTCTCTCTCTCTCTCTCTCTCTCTCTCTCTCTCTCTCTCTCTCTCTCTCTCTCTCTCTCTCTCTCTCTCTCTCTCTCTCTCTCTCTGTGTGTGTGTGTGTGTCTCTTTCCTTCCTCCCTCCCTCCCTCCCTCTGGATTTGTGTTATCTCAGGTGTACGTCCAGCACCTCATAAAGAATAACAAGGAGGAGATCTGGAACCAGGTCCACTCACAAAGTGCACATATCTACATTTGTGGGTGAGTGGAAATCACACAACAGCTTTTATTTATTCCTAGCCTAGCTAACTAACGTAGAGGCCCATCTTTACTAAATGGGATTGGAGTGGTTATTAAATTGGATTGTTTAGTCCAGTTTAGTTGACTAAATTGTGGGGACAAAACGAGACTTGGTTTGGTTTACTTTGTATGTTCATGTTCCAAGAAACTCCATGTAAAAATGTCAGGACAAAAATGAGACCTGTTTGTGATCCATCCATAGGGATGCTCGTAACATGGCACGAGACGTCCAGGCGGCGTTCTACGATATCGCTGAGGAGCTGGGAGGCATGACGCACGCCCAAGCCACTGACTATGTCAAGAAACTGATGACCAAGGGGCGCTACTCGCAGGACGTGTGGAGCTAAACGCCTATCCCCACCCCCTCCAAGCACCAGCCTCCTCCCCTGAACAGTATGGGGGGGGGGGGGGGCAGTACCAGGGGTCTGGACACAAGTCTATCTTCTACAGTTATTTTTAGTTTTGAGAATTTTGTTTTTGTCATTGTTGGTTTTTACATGTTTCTTGAGACCACATGTGCACACCAAAAACAGTCTCTTAAGAATGGTAAGGTGAGCAATGCTTTGGGCTGACTCCATAAACTCATTGTACATATGATGGGGGGGGGGTTGCAATGTGCTAAACGTGGACCAAATCTCACTTCCGCAGTGACCCAGGAGATTGAGGAGGATTTGTTATAGATATCATATGTGTAAAGTTGTGTAGAAACATTTTCTGTGCAAATAATTAACTTTATATCATCACTGTTGCATAATCAATCCATGCAGAGCTTGACAAGGAGCCTTTGAATGTAGCCTTTGACATTATGCATAGTTCCAGTGGCTGTGCAATGCATTTATTTTTTTAACTGTGTACAGTAATTGACTACAGCCACCGCATATTGCAATGCAGGATCAGTTAAAAGCATAGGATGACTCATTGCGTCTATCATGGAGCTTCTCATAGGGGAAGCTATGAGGCTGCCTTTTAATGGATTGTCATAGTCTTTTTGACTTTCAAGTGTTTGATGCAATGTTCCTAAAGTAAATGCAGACTGCAGAGGGGTGTTGTGGCTCAGATGAAAGCATCACCCTGTGCACACATCTTTATTCCACACTATTCAGTTTACTTTTTTAAGTGATTAACTGTGGGGGGTTTAAAGGTTTTTTTTTAAGCTCATCAGTCACTTAAATGCTTCCAATTTTAATGCAAAAAAAGTTCCCTGATTTCCCCAATATATCACTATTGTTTGGAAGAGCTCCCAGAAAAGGATGAGGATGTATTTACTTTGATCATGGTTTTTCATGTACTGTAATTAGAAGCCTGTGAATTAATTTTATTCCGTTTTAGATGTTCGTATGTCTCTCTCTAAGTCTGATGCACATTTGTGTCCAACATTTTAAACGGTGCACTTAAAGAAGTGGTTTGTTCTGTTGTTAGTTTCACTGATTGGTGGCTATTAACATGGGCTCACTGTGTTCTTGGGTGAATGCAAGTGTGTCCAATGTTCACATTTGAGTGACACTTAAAAGGGTGGGATGGGGGGGGGGGGTGATGAGCGATATGAACTTTGGAACCGCCTATTAGTACTCTTTTTCTTTTGAAGGAAATTATGTATCCTCTCCAGTCAGACCCCACAAATTTATTGTAGACAAAGTGAATTAGTGCCTTATTATATAGCTTGCCTTCTTTTAACTTGTATCATGCAGGTAATACAAGAGTTAGGTACATTGATACTTGCTGTTATTTTTCTGTCAGCACCATCAACTTTTATATGCAATTTTCCTATGTATTAATATAACTAAGGCATGTCTTTCTAAATGAATAAAACTGTGATTAAAACGTGTGTCTCACTGTGGTCTATCTGGCAAGACACGAAATGTGTCAGATACTGGGCTATAATGATCTTCACTTATTGAGTAGGCATAACTCGTGGCCCTTGGTGGTCATTGTAGGCCATATCGTAGCTCCTCACACTTCCAATGCGATTACGATGACAGCTGGCTGGCAATATTGGTGACCACCCATAAATAACAAGTTACCAGGCAACAGCAACCATATTGCCTTACCGTTCATGGGCTCTCACTTCACCTCAGACGCGCAAGCGCACACGCACATTCATCCTTCACATTTTCCTCTTCGTGAACTTAGAGCAAAATATCTTAGCTTTTCTTTATTAGCTTTTGCTGTGGTCTTATTTTAACAAGAGCTACAGATAGGTCCATGTCTTAAAGAAAACACTCATAAAAACAATCGCAAATTGAAGACTGGCTTAAATGGGATTTGGCTGCACAAAATTATGCCGGCAAGATGTATTATTTAGCGCATTTCATACACATGAATACTTGAATGTGCTTTATACAAAGACAATGATGGTAAGTAAAAGCATGAAAGGAAAAGTGTCCCAACGTAGGCCTATTAACATGGATAATTAAAATACACAGACACAACGTGGAACAAGAGTGCATCTGATTACAAACGTGCAAATATAATATTTAATTATATATTTTAAAAAATATAATAATATATATTTGGTACAATGACTGACATGGGGACCTGATGCACTGTTGTGGGTTTTGGACAGTGAAGGCATGGAAATCCCACTTTAGTCTAAACTAGCCCATTGCACAGAGAAACTCATCAGCTAGGCCTTCACAGTTTTGTTTTGTTTATTGTTGTTGTTGTTTTTTTTTTAAAGGTAGGCCTGCAGGACTTTACAGAGAGGCGAGGGTCGCCATGAATTGTTTAGGTGGAACAAATATGACGCCAGTATGAGGCTTGTGTTACATTTTCTGCTACAAAGTGACCATCAGTGGTTTTGAGGGCCTGGAAGTCTCATTCATTCATTCATTCAATCACATTCATTAAATGTTTGGCCCCAACGAGACAGTAGGGCCTAATCTAATAGGTTACAGTGGCCAGCAGTCTGTTACAACAATTATTGCTTACAACTGTTGCTCAATCCAGGAGGGATCATGTGACGTTACACCTAAACAGGAAAATGGCGCAATGGAATATACTATCATGTGTAGGACAGGGTGTAACGAGAAATTAAAATTATGATTTGTTACCGAAGACTCTTTTTTCATGTATGTTAAAACATACACAGTATTAGTTTATTTCATCTGACAATAATGACAGAAATGTAATAGTTGTCTTTTCTATAATGGCAGATACACAGTAGTCAGACGACACAACACTCTATCTTACTTTGAAACTGGACTTGGTACACGCCAACTTGAGGTTAGAGTTGATAAATGCCGCAGTGTGTGTGTGTGTGGATGTCGTTTGGTTTTTAAATAATCGTAGTTAAAGGAGGGCTATTCGTTTTACTTAGACGCAAATATGGCCTCAGGTAAGATTGGTTTGGTAGTGCAAAGCGAAAGGCACGTATTTTGTGGTTGGTACGTACTTAAATGGTAAAGGTGAACGTGTGGTAAGCGAGAAAAGCCAGGGGCTAACGTTACCCCTTAGCTGACAAGCTAATGCTAGCGTACTGAGTAGCGAGGCAGTTAGTAAGTACCTCCTAGCAGTTGTTGTGGCCTAGCTCTAATTTTCTGCCTTAACATCATGTAAATTCGTGTCATAGTTATTCGAAATGTCCTCAGAGAGAAAATTGCCCACACATAATGCAAGATTAGTTGTTTTTTTGCTATGCAGGTCAAATGGTTACAACCCGGTTTTAACCGCCATTTTTGTTTGGCAGCGTGGTCTGAGGCTAATGTAGCAGCTAGCTGCTAGCCATCTAGCGAGCCAGCTTAACATTAGCGGCTAGCCAGCTGGCTAAATAGCTGACAATGTGACGTGTGTAGGCTAAACACGAATTTACCTATTGCTGAGGTTTACCATCACATGTTTGTATTGTTTACATTCTTCTTTTGATTGATGACTAAACGTGGTTATGATTTTCCACTTTACGTCTAGATTCGGGCTACGGGCAGCCTGGAGCTCAACAAAGGTAACGTTGCTAGCTTTATCAATCTGATGTTAACGCTAGCGAGTCAGCTAGCCTGTACACACCGTAAAGCGATGGCGTGCTTATGTCCATTCAATCACAGACGCTATAAAGTTGTTAACTTAACCCTACAAGGTATTGCCTTGCCATGATTCTTAACATACTTGATTCTTAACATACTCGTTTGAGGGTAACCTAGATTTAGCCAATCAGTTTACCTCCTCGTCAACGTTAACATTTCTGATGTTTCCCAACTGATTTTTGTGTCCAATGTTAAAATAAATTGATGTTAAATGCTTGTCTTGCAGTTATGGCTCTTATGGAAGTCAAGGCTATCAACAGACTGGACAGGTTGGTGTGGTTATCTGCGGATAAGTTAACATTAACCTTACTCCTATTGATCTCTACACCACGTTGTCGAATGTAGGTTAACATGCATATTATATTTCAGCAGGGCTATGGGCAAGGCAATGGAGCTGGTTCTTATGGTGCGTATGGTCAGTCAGGTGAGTGGCTTAGCTGCTCTTCCTCGTTAATTAAACCTCTGTTTCCATGCTCTCTGGCGTTGTGTTGACTGTTTTTTTTTTGTTTGTCCTCTTCATAGAAGGGTATGGTCAGCCGGCCCCCCAGAGTTACTCTTCAGGCGGCTACGCTCAGCAGCCACCACAAAGCTACGACTCCTATGGTCAGCCAAGCACGGACGCCACGGCTGGGTAAGTGTCACATCGATACAAACTCTTCACTCTTTAGGTTACTCACCTTTTTGGTATCAAATGGGACACAGATGAGAATTTTGCAGGTCCTAGGAAAACATAATTTGGTGTCAGGCCTATTATTTGGGCGTCAGAATAGTATAGTCCGTCTCTGTTCTTGTACTCTGCACAATGACAAAGTTGAATCTAATATTCACTGGTTAGCGGTTCGGACTTGTAACCGGTGGGTTGCCGGTTCGAACCCCGACCAGTAGGCAGAAGTGCCCTTGAGCCTCACTGCTCCCCGAGCGCCGCTGTTGTTGCAGGCAGCTCACTGCGCCGGGATTAGTGTGTGCTTCACCTCACTGTGTGTTCACTGTGTGCTGAGTGTGTTTCACTAATTCACGGATTGGGATACATGCAGAGACCAAATTTCCCTCACGGGATCAAAAGAGTGTGTATGTATACTTATACTTAGAAGACTCCCAACCCTACTCTACCTCTGACTCTGTTAGCCACCAAATCAATTTTTGAATGTAGTTCTGGAAACTTGGTTCACTTTTATTTCCAAGGGTTGTAGCCACCACTGGTGAAATGTACAACTACAGTTTAATTAAGCTCTTAACCAATCATGGAATCTATTTTAAATGAAAGCAATTAAACAACTTTAAAGAAAGGCCAGGCTCAATCTTGGGTCCCTGTGGACATCTTCCTATAAGTCTTCTTGCATATCAACTTGTTGATTTTGGTTTCCTTTTGTTGACATTGCAGTGTTTCCCACAGAATTGAATTCCATTTGTGGTGGTTGGTTTGCAGAATTAACTTGAATACAACAGTTTTTAACAAATTAGCACAGCGTGGTTATGATGCTAACCAGATTTAAGCACAATTTAGTACAACCTGGAAAATCATTGTGTGGTGGTCAATGTTGATATTGTGGTGGGCCGCCACAAATAAGTCAATGTATGGGAAACACGGCATTGACTGTACTTTCATGGCTGTGGTAGAAAGTCTGGATAACTGTGTCCCTCCACTTATGTGATGTTAACCTGTCTGCATGTCTGCGCTGTAACACAAATGGCCTCTCGTAGGACATGTATACATTTTCAAAGTCAAGCCATCTTTGCTAACACGGTGCCCTCTTTCCCCTGTCGATCCTCTGCAGGTACAGTGACAAGGCCTCTTACGGCCAGCCGCCGAGTGCAGGCTACGCCCAGCCAGCCGCAGGTGGCTACGGACAACAGTCCGGCAACAGCTATGGTCAATCTGCTGCTCCAGTAGCTGGGGGTGGAGGAGGCTATGGCCAACAGTCAGGTGGTTATGGCCAGTCTCAAGGGGGCTATGGAAGGAGGAACGAGGGTAAAGTGTCCTCACGTGCCTGTTCACTAGTTACGAGCAGCAGTTTCCTACACACATTAGGCCTTTTCCTCTCTCCACGGCTGCCAAACTATCATCTCTGCTGTAGTTGTCTAATCTTAAAGCTGCAGTTGGCAAGATTTTTTTTGATCATATTCACTAAAAAACCGACACTATGCTCCGACAGAACAACATAAATCAGCCGGTTTTAGAAAAAAAACACGCACTTCTACCTCCACCTAGAGCCTGTTATTTGTTTTGCAAAAATCCACAGCTCCCGTTATTCTGGTCCAATCAGAGCAGGGCTGTGTGAGATCTGACTGTCAATCACAGTCTGGTGCGCACTGACGAGCACAAACTCGATGAGAGGGTGCTCGGTGGTAGTGGGCGAGGGGCATGAGAGTTGTAAACATTCAAAATGTTGGTTAAGTCCCCCTCAATCTGTCAGACTTGCCAACTACAGCTTTAACTTGTGCAACTGTTACGGTCTTTGAGCAATTTGTGGTAGAAGTTATGTTTCTGCTGATGGACTTTTTGGTACTGCTGGAGTTGGGGCTCAAAGATGAGTGTGTGTGGGTGCACGTTTGTGTGTGTACTAGATAAAGGCAGCTAGATATTCTCTTCTGTGTTGGCTGAAGACCTGTGGGTTATACTATGACGTGAGAATAATGGTATGTTGAGAAAAAAGGAGTGTTCAGAATTCAGCGAACCAAGGCGTACAGTTGCCTTGTTGCCCGTCATTGTTGTTAACACTTTAAAGCCAACAATGTAATATTTGAAAGCACCTCTGCCTCAACAGGCCCCCTAACCCCGCGCCATAGTTTACCCCTCTAAGGTCGTTGGCTGTGAGGCTGCTGTGCGTGTCGTGTCGGAGTGTCATTGTGCCCATGTTTGCCCCTCGCAGGTGAGAGCCGGCGGTATGGAGACGATGCTGGTTCTGACCGCTCCGAGGGCTACCGTGGCAGGGGCCGTGGGGGCTACGATCGCGGTGGCTATGATCGCGGTGGCTACGACCGTGGCGGAAGAGGAGGCCCACCTTCTGGTATGGGGTAAGTCACTGAGCGTGCAGCCCCAAAAGGTATAATCACATTTAGAGAGGGATGCCCATGATTTCCATTCTTAATCCTCCACCTAAACCATTTAGGCCCCCCCCCCCCCCCGCCTAAACCCTAAATCTAACCCCCAAAACACACACACACCTACCTCCACACCACCCTTTTCCCCTCACTCCACCCATGTACTTCATCCACCTTACCCCCACATCAACAGAGTCTCAGCTGAACTGGTAGCACAAGTGTTACGGTAATACCCTGCAACCCCCTTGGATTCACTCTTGAGTCTGTTAGCGCAAAGCGATGTGGGGAATGTGTTGACTGGTGCTCACCTGTTCGTCCTGGAAGCTCTGCCAGTCATGAGATTTGGTGCAGCACCTCACTACCTGTTTGCACAGAGCACCTCTGCTCTCTCTCAAAGGTATCCTCCCTGTGTGGTCACATTCCTGTGTCTAGGCAGTACACTACAGTGCTTCTATCCTTATGTAAAGTCTCACGGAAAGCCATTCAGTACTCTATTCAACACATAACTAATGTATGTATTCATTTTTAAATGATACCAGTCTCCCAACACCTTAGTAATGAAATTAGTATGTTGCCATACGTGCTTTGCAGCCTGCCTTGTTTTTATCTGTTCACTGTAAATCTAGCAAGAGGATTGACTGCCATGGGGTAAAAAAAAGAAACACTTTATCCACTTGTCCTGTATCCACCTGTCCCATCATTGGTATATATATATGGGATCTGTTTAGGTCTCAGGAGGTAATGATTTGCCAGTGCCTCATGTTCCTGTGCACCATTTAGAAAGTCCACTGGTTGTAAAGTTTCGCCCTGCTATATGGCCACCCCACCCCCTTCCCATTTCGATTTGCGGAAACCCCATGGACTGTGAAATCTGCCCTGAGGTTGTATTTGCTGTCGACATGCAGCACAAGCTTGCCAGATCAACTATTCAAATGGGGACAATGTTGAAACGGTGACATTGCAGTGTTGTGTTCTTGTTTCACATGGACTGGTTTGCTTTTGTGTTAACATGGTCTACATTTTATACTGCAGGTATCAAAGTGAATGAAATTTAACTCGGACCTCAGCCATTGGAGCTCATATAAGCACTCAATGGAAGAAAAATAGATTCTCATTGTACGCTTCTAGAACTTCAGTGTCACACTGGTTAAAATTTAAACCCCACATTTACAAGGTAGCCCAGAGGCGACCCTGCCAAAGTTTTGGGACCAGACACTTAAATCACAACTTTCTGATTTCCTGAACAAATCTGACTATGGATCAACCACTCTTCATTTGCAAAACTGACTGTAGATTTGAAGTCAAAATTTGGCCCCAGTTACTTTAAATTTCCTACACATTGTCTCCTGTTTCGTCTATTGGCCCAACTTGTGTTGGATGGGAGACCTCCCTACCTTCTGAGTTAACCATGGCAGGGCATCCTAGAACTGTGACTGTGTAGTGGGGAGCTTTGGGCTCCTGGTTTGCGACAAAGGAAAGCCATCATATCTTCAATTTTTCCTCCGCAGTGGTGGGGACCGTGGTGGCTACAAAAATTTCGGTGGTAAGTGATGAGCATCAGAACCGTCTCAATGGGGGAGGAAGGAATGAGAGGAGGAAAAAAAAGGAAAAAGAAAAAGGAGAGGAAAAAAAATAATAAAAGGGGGAAAAAAAGCTTACTTTACAAAGATCAATCTCTTGAGCCACCATTTATGTCTGTGCATACCCCAGGAGCATCAGTATTTAAACTGTCTGTATGAGGTTTTCCTCTGGTAAAAGCTCATCTGGTATAAGCTTATATCTGTAACATGATTAACCTTACACTTGCATGGAGGGTGAGAGCGTGGTAAATGGCAGCCTATGGATGAGCCACTGTCGCCTGTGGTGGAAAGAAACTTGCCTTAGCCAAAGAGTACTTGTGGTTTGTTTTGTTTGCTAAACTCAAGACCCTGTGCTTTGGTGCTGCAAGGAGTTCTCCAATCACTCAAAGGTTATGCAAACACTGGTGGATAGCTTTATATTGTCAGTATATTGCCAGTCAATTGTAAAAGACAGAAAGAAGCTTGTTTATACAAAAAAAAAAAATATGTAGCCCAAATAGTTATGCAGTTAAGCATCTAACGGCGTCTCCCTCCCTTCTCCTGTTTTGTTGTCTTTCAGGACCCAGAGACTACGGCCAAAGGGATGATGCTGGTGAGTATTGGCCAGATGCGAGTCTGGTTCTGCTTAAGCTACATTGTGCATGATTGGGTGGACTAGAGATGAGTCACTTGGTCAGCCAAGCTTGCTTTAAGGGATCCCGTGTTTCTCAGCTTTCTCGTTTTGTTTTCTTCGTTTAGGTGGAGAGACGGACAACTCTGACAACAACACCATCTTTGTTCAGGGCCTGGGAGAAGACGTAACCACTCAGGAAGTGGCCGACTACTTCAAGCAGATTGGCATCATCAAGGCAAGCCACTTCCCTCTAGCTGTAGCCAGCTTGTCTGATTCCGCTCACATTTACGGTTATTCCTTTTAGCGAATGCCATTATCTTCAATGGCTAGTATTTGAGTGTTGGACATTTAACGTTCAGTTTGACATCCAGTTATTATGAAGATTTGCTATTGTTAATGTTGTTGTTATAATTATTATTATTATTATTATTATTATTATTATTGGTCTTATTGGCTCTTTGCATGTACGGCTCGTTTGTTTCCGGTAGAGCTAGGTGTGTTTGAACCTGCCACTATTGTTAATGTAATTAATGTCTACACGGACCCGGTTAAGTGTTGCCTAGTAAATCAGCACGGTACGATAAAGAAGGATTTATGAGTTAAAATGGTTATTATTGGGCAAACAAGATATTCAGTGTCTGAGTGAAGATGTAAGGAGCATAATATAACAGAAGATGCCGTTATGACACAGTTAACGCTCCACCCGAATTAAATTGGCCGCATTGAAAGCCTTTCGTTTAAGTAGCCCATTATACTAGATAAAAGTCTCTCCTAAGTAAACCTAAATATTCTACTGCTACAATCACCACTTGCAAGTTGCAGTCATTTTCATTCTGTTTTGTTGTGTGGTTTTTTTTGTTTGTTTGTTTTTTGCTACAGTTGAACAAGAAAACCGGCCTGCCTATGATTAACCTCTACACAGACAAGGCGACGGGGAAGCTGAAAGGGGAAGCCACCGTCTCGTTTGACGACCCGCCCTCTGCCAAAGCTGCCATTGACTGGTTTGATGGTGAGCACTAGCCTGTTTTCCAGACTCACTGCTTTGGTTCACATTGTTTGGTTCACATGCTTTGTGTTAACTTTGAAATCGTTGGTCCAGCCTAATGAATCACATTGATCAGAGAATCCTAATGTTACTTCCTACTTTGCCTAACCTTTAAAAAATTGATAATAAACCACATTGGCATAGTAGCTTTGCTACTAGATCTACCTTTTACCGCAGCCATTTTCAAAATGACATCCCCCTCGTTGCTGAATGGCCAAGCACCCTGATGGCCGAGGGAAATGTTAGTGCATTGTCAGATGCCAGGCTAGTATTGAAAGTGGAAATAGTTGATGGTGAAATTAAATTGAACGGCGATACTAGGTGGTAGTGGTGTAACGGTACACAAAATCACGGTTCGATGTGTACCTCGGTTTTAAAGTCAGTTTGGTTAAGTTTGGGTACAGTAAGCCTGTAGGTACTGCTAACATAAAATCCACTTATAATATGTTTGATGTGGAATGGGAATAGTATTTTTTTTTAAAAGGTGTCATGATTTTGACATTAATTGACTAAACTGACATACGCAAAAAAAAGAGATGTCTGCTCAGATCGGAAGCAGAGCAATGTTGAGTCCTGCTATAGCACCAGCCATTAGCCACAGACTAACCCTCTTTGAAACATGTTTATCAACCACATTTCCACCCGCGTCATGTTGCTTGAAGTCACAATTGGGATCTTGCTCAGTCACAGGCTGTATCGTGTCAAGTTGAACACTTGCCTGTCTTCCTGTAACTACTCATTTGTAAAAAAAAAAAAAAAAATTTCCCCCTACTTCATATGCCTCCCATCACTCAAACGGTCTGCTGCTACAAACTGCTGTTCATATCTTTGAATTCGTCATGTTTATTGTGTGCAACACTTCTTTTGCCTTCAACAGGAAAGGAGTTCCAAGGAAAACCCATCAAGGTGTCGTTTGCCACCCGTAGGGCTGAATTTGCAGCCGGCAGCCGAGGAGGTGGTGGTGGTGGTGGTGGTGGTGGCAGAGGACGTGGAGGTTCGAAACGTTTTTTTTTTTTTTAGTTTTTTTTTTTCAAATTTCATTCATGTTGTGCTTGTTCTTTAAACCAGTTTCGAATTCTAACCATGTGCTGCTGGAGCCTGTTCCAACCTAACTAAACCTTTTAATTAAAGCAAAAACCATTATCACAATTATTTTGAACAATAGATATTGTTATTTAACCTGATAACTCAGTGATTTCGGAAGCGCCATCTATTTTGTAAGCTGTAGAGTAAAATGTTTTTGATACAAAAATCACTGACTGGTCATGGCTGGTTTGATGCAACACCTGATCCTGGTTCTTTCTGTCCCTCCTTCCAGGGTTCAGGGGTCGCGGTGGATTTGGTGGTGGCGGACCCAGCTTTGACGTGAAGGGTGGAGACTGGCCCTGTCCCAACAGGTAGAGGGCGCTGTTCTTATTCCTATGTAGATTCTACCACAGGGAGTTAAGTGAGTGGTGATATGTGCACTGGAGGAGGGAGTTGGGCAGATGCCTCACCTGTACCTTTCTTTTACCCCTGAGGTCATTTTATTTAATCACAGCTGTTCAATTATTTGGATGGGTGCTGCTTGGATGTTGGGCTTTTACTTCAGAAGAACATGCATCCTGTTTTATTAGTCCTCATTTGGATTTGGTGAAACTAAGGCTGGAACAATTCAAATGAAACTAATTGACTAAATTGTCAAACTCCTTTATTGGTGCTATTTTTGGTAATTGGTTAATTCGTTTGTGACAATTTTTCAGAAAGATGCAAAATTAACTGATTTTATCAAATAAAACAACAAATTGATTAATCATGAAAGTAACAGATTAGTTGACTGAAAATAATTTGGTTGCAGCTTTAGGTCAAATAGATGGATTTGGTCAAGTCTTTTTTTAAATCTGTAGACTTCATAATGGAAGCAGAGGTGTGGTCTTAAGTGTGTATGGCGGTGATTGAAATTTGCACCAACCAGATGCTGTGGAAATATAAAAAGTGACTGGTAATTTCACCAAGTAGTTTGGGTCCATTTATGTGACGGTGGCTGGTAGAATGAGTGTGTGTCTATGTGTGTCTGTTGTTCATCCTTGATTTTCTCTCCTCCCTCAGCTCCTGTGGCAACATGAACTTTGCTCGCCGTCAAGAGTGTAACAAGTGTGGCGCGCCCAAGCCTGGAGACAGCTACGGTGGAGGTATGTCGGGAGCACTGGCCTCTAGCCCCTGGGCACACAGGTGCCCAGTCAATGCACACATTATTGCCCTCCTCATGACCTCTCACAGATTCTCTCCCTCTGCAGTAATCATGAACAACAACAAAAAAGAAACAAAAAGAAAAATGTAGTTGAGACAAAAACTGCTTTTCACAGTAAACTAGCATAGTTTAATCATGTGTCCCTCTGTTTCCCGTGCGGCCCCAGACCGCGGTGGCGGTGGTGGTAGGGGAGGTTACGGCGGCGACCGTGGAGGTGGCTTCAGGGGCCGTGGCGGCGGTTTCCGGGGTGGAGATCGCGGTGGCTATGGAGGAGGTGGTGGAGGATACGGCGGTGGCGGCGGCGGCTACAAGATGGGAGGAAGGTGGGTTACCTGGGGATTTTTTGGATTTTTCCAGAATTTACCTGAGCAACTAGTGGTGATCTCAGTGTCGCCCATCTGCTTATCTCTGGGATACCATTTAAGCATTGGCATGACTACTTATGTAATGATTGCTCAACTAAGCACCTCTGTTTGCATTGGCGTTTCGTTGTTTTCATGCACTGATGGAGCTAGTTAAATGTCTTCTTAAAACCATGTACATGTGAAATAAACTCTTAATTTAGATAGGGCTACATATTTGACTATGTGCAGAGGTGATTCATGATCCCTCCCCCCCCCCTTCTCTCTTCAGAGGCGATCACAGGGAAGACAGGAGAGACCGGCCATACTAAAGAATCTCCCCAGAGCCCCGCTCCAGTGGTCCGGGGTTGTCGCCGAGGTGACGAGGAAGGGGTCATGGGTCGGAGGGGAGGGGTCACGTCCACATCTGCGATTTGCATACCTTTCATTGCCAGCGCGTCCTATTGATGAACTGTTTCTAAGCGATCTTTTTGAGGCAGAAGTGTTGATGTTTGTCTACTGTGAGGGGATTGGTTGGGGGGGTGGGGGGGCAGGGAAAAGATGGAGGGAGGGAGGGGCATGGCCAGAGGTTATTTTTGTTACTTTAATTTTTTTTTTTTTTTTTTTTTTTTTTGGTTTGTTTCTTCCTCCCCTCCCCTTTTTCCCCTGATTCTAGTAAGTTTTGACATTTTTGAGCTTGACCTAGACTTGTACCAGACTTCATATCATTGTTTTGTAAGATTAAACTGATCTGTTTTACTTTACTGTTCTGTTTTCTTTTTGTTTTTCAAATGATATTAAACACCATTCTGATCTTAACCTGTTGCGTTTACTGCTCCTATGCTGCAGGCATCACCTGTATTGCCAGACTCGGTCAATTCAGTGTATATTTTGTTATAAAGATATCCCTAAGAGAGAGATGTCATACAGAACACTAAAAAAAATAAAATTAAAATAAATAATGTCTCTGCTATATCTGCGCTAAAAGGAGCACGTTTGCCAGTTTAGTCTCACTGCTTCCCAGATGTTACCTTGTCAACTTGAGTTGACGATTGGAGGCACGCCCGTGTGTCTGGGAGGCGCTACTGCCCTCCCGTTCCTTAAATCCAGCGGACTGCTGCAAGCGCATACTCGGACCCGGCATGGGAGCGCACTGCAGAGTAAGCTGGGTAGTGGAAACGAATTCTCCACAGTAGAGCCTCGCAGTGGGTGTGGGAGAATGTCAGTTTTCGCGTGCTGAATACCCTTTCTAGTATTTTGATGGTGACTCAAATACAGTACTATGATCGCCGTTTTCTCGCCGTGTACTGTTGAGTTACGCCTGTTACTGGCGCTTCTGTGCGTTGCATGCCATTGCTCACCGGTATCGAAGTGGGAAGCAAGTCAAGCTGATGTCCAGGTAGGTGACGCTTTGTCATAAAGGAGCCTAAACTCCTCTCTGTTAGATATCTTTGCCAGACTAATTGTTTTCGTCAGTTTGGCTATGAGCTTAAGCAGTTATGTGTAGCCTAATTTGAATTTGTAGGACATGTTAATAGACTGAGCGGCTGTTCATTAAAATTGCGCGCGGTCTGTCGAAAGGAGATTTAACCTGCTCATTAACTCGCCATATGCCCGGAGGAGCATACGCCCACCACAACCTCCAATTGGTTTAAATAACAGGTAGAGTAGCCTAAGCTAGGCTACATGTGGTTTTAAACAAGCCTTTGAGCGTATTTTTATGCGTCCTGGCATTGTGGTACTTTGTTTTGCCTGTGTGGATTAGATGTGGGTCTGGCTCGTCAGGCAAGATTAGCTCAGATAACAACTGGAATATTGAAGTGGGCCCAGGCTATTTTTAATTTCGCAATCAGTGGTTTATTCAGCACTTTTAAGAAACTGTTTCCCTAACCATGCCCACTTTTACTAGGGGAAAATGGGATAGACTAGACCATTGCATCCTCTTCACCCTTTCCTCATAGGCTACTTTGCAATAACTAAGTGAAGTCTTCACAGACGTCGAAAGTGGCACTGCACATGTTTAATTCTCAAATACTAGATAGGCTACAATTTAGGCCACCCCTGGCTCAAGGCACCATTTCATTACAGCCTATTGCTGTGCAGTGAGCTAAATGGAAAGACGACTTTGCTAAATGCTCCAGTCTGGGTAGCCTCTGATTCTCCCTTTGCGCTGTGCTCCCCCACACCCGCTGTTATCATCCCTCTGGGGCCTCATCCTGCTTGTCTCCCTAAGACATCCATGATAAATCGTCTCGCTTTTTGGTGTAAGTCTTTGTCAGAAAAGAACTGAAAAGCCCGGTTAGAAATTGACACGGGGCTTTGTGCTGTTCTAAAACTAGTATTGTCCTCCTGTTTTTGGCCCTCGTCAGCCAGCCATGGGAGTGTCTGTGCGACTCTCATGTGGTTGGGATAGTCAGCTGGATGAGAACTTAAACTGGCATGGTTGGGAAATAGGGACAAGCCATATTCAGATGTGGTGAAAATTGAATTACACCCAACAGCCCTTAAAATAGAAAACAAAATGATTGAAGGCAGTTACCCACAAGAATGTGTGGTGCCTTTCATTGTATTGTTAACCATGAACACATTAGGGCACTGAAACATGCCTTTTGTGGGTGGCACCAAGAATGTTTTTTATAAATGATGAGATCTTCTGTTTACATTATCCATAAATGATAGGCCAAATTATTAAACATTTTTTCCATAAAGTTCTTCCATTTTCATTGTTGGCTTAAAGGCTCTCACCTGTCTGTTGCCTGAGACTGACAAAAAACATGGGCTAGGCCTATTTCTTCTCTATGTTTTTTTCAGTGGTGTGTTTTTTTGTTTGTTTCAATATTCATACATGGCATGTTGTCATGTTGTTTTTTGTCTTAAGGCTTTCTAGTCTATCTCAACTTGGAAAGTTGATTGAGGTGTCTTTTTTGTTGCTTTTTTGGTCTTTTTCGGTACCATGCTAAAAACAAACTCACCTGCAGCCAAGTTATGCTAAGCATTATAAGTCAAACATATTCCACACTGGATGGGCTACATGCAGAATCTGTTGAAATGCTTTCCATCGCCATTTCACCATTTTGTTAAACTAAACATAAGATCAACAGATAGCTTTGGCATTAGAATCTGCATTATTTATGTTATACATCTGATCTTTATTGAGGGGATGGCAGCATAAAGCCCATGAAATGAGCTGGCTTAGTCAGTTCTACAACGCCTGCAACATGAGCCATATTTGGGTCTAACATGATCCAGCTGTGGCATGAACGGGTTCTAATTTCCTCCGTGTATCACGGCATATCTGTAATCGTCCCGGATTCTGTCAGTGCAATGCCTTCTGGGAATTATTACGCCCTCCTCTGGGGTCTTCCCTGGCTGGCGTTGATGGGTGGTCTGGAATCTTCTAGGAAACTCTCATCACCCTACGGAATGAGGAGTAAAGGTGTATGTATGTGTTTCTACCTGAGCGAGGGGGAAAGAGTAGATGCTTAATTACAGGTATAACGTGATGAGGGGAAATGTCTGAGGAGTGTAGATCATACCAGAGCAGCCTTAAAATGCTCTGGTGACATGCAATCAGTTTTTGAGCTTCATTTCATACAAGCCTATAGGATTTCATGTTCTGTATCCTTTTTTCCGACGCAAAACCAAGTTCAATATTTTCTTTCACCTCAATGCTGTTACTGTATGATATGAATCAAATGCACAACACAAATGAATATGAAACATCTCTAAATTAACTTGATTTATTAAAATAAATTCTCATTTCAAAAGGTCTACTGAATCCTTTTCAAACCTCCCAGATCCCCTCTTAGGCTCTCTCTACAACTTCACGCAGAGGTCAACATCTGTGTGTGTGTGTGTGTCTGTGTGCTTGTTCTTGTGCGTGTGTGTATGCGTGTGTGTGCGTGCGTGTGTGTGTGTGTGTGTGTGTGTGTGTGTGTGTGTGTGTGTGTGTGTGTGTGTGTGTGTGTCTGTGTGGAGATGGGGTGACATGTACATTCAAGGGAAAGCATCTATCTTCCCCTAAAGTACACCACGTCAGGCGGTGTATACAGTGACACAGCTGTGACTGACTGTGGTGTGTGTGTCTGTCTCCCAGGGCTTCCTCGAGAGGTATGGATACCTGCACCAGAGCGATCACAGGCACAATGCTGCAGAGCTCAAGTCAGCCGTCAGGTAATCAGCTCCACAACACTGCACTGCACTTGACCATATCATACCATACCATACTCTACAATACCATACTATACTATACTATACTAATCTATATGATTCCCTGGGCGCTAGATCAAGGGCTGCTGTCTACTCCGGATGTGTATGTGTGTACTAGAGTGTGTGTGGGCTCCTGGTTAGGTCACTGCTCCTAGTTTGCGTGCATGTGTGTGTGTGTGTACACTACTCCCGGATCGTAACTAAATTATACAATACTATAGAATACTATAATATACCATACTATACTATACTGCACTATACTACACTATACTGTACTATCACACATTACTACACAAAAACATACCGCACCACGGCTCTAACTTCAGTGAGTATCTAATAGACTGACAGGAAGATGTGTGGCTGTTACTTGGTGGTTGAGTGAGTCTGAACATCTTCTGATTAGCAGCCGGGTATTTTTCTGTTCTTTTCTGTTCATTACCCATTCCAAACTTTCATCCTTCTCTGAAATTTACTACCCATAAATCCTCCCGGCAGTTTGTCTCTCCTAGGATGTTCTTGCCTGAAGGAGTCTTTATCCATTTATTGAGGACAGGGACATTGCAATGTCACAGAGCCGAATGCACCTCTCTCTCTCTCTCTCTCTCTCTCTTTCTCTCTCTCTGTGTGTGTGTGTGTTCTCACTGTAAGATTCTATGTGTGTATTCCAGTATACAGCTAAAACACAAACAAACAAACAAACAACCATTGCTCCAACCAAACCCTGCTACAGCAAGAAGAAATAACTTTAGTGTGTAACAGTTATGCATGAGCCTGATTTTCCACACCCTCCTTGGCTTCATTGAAAGTGCTTGGTCATTTATGTGAGAGAAGGAGTTTAATGACTGCTTGCTTCAGTCAAGTCCTGTATGACTTCAGCTCATGTAATGCACTATATTTGTGGGGGTGTTTTCACAGACCTCCATACCAAGCGGGAGACTGAGCTCCGGGACTGCTCTGAGACAGGCAGCCAATCAGGCGCGACTAGCGGACCTATTAAGATTGGCTTGTGGAGCTGTAATCTAATGACCATTATTTACGCTGGAATTTACACTTATCTAGATGTGCGCTGGCTGGATGGCTGGCTGGGCCTGGGCCAGGCCCATTAGGCTGAGTCAGCTGGCCAAGGAGTCTCCACACATTTCAGGAGGGGTGGCCCTGCTGCCTGTGTGGCAAATATGGCCGACACCACACACCTCTTTTTCAACTTCCTCTCATTTTGTTTCTCCTATTCCCTCTGGCTCTCCCTGTCTAATGCGGCAATCATGGCATAATGAAAAGTGTTGATTGGTTAACAGGGTGGTAATAATATGGAAATATGTATATGATCTCTATCTTTCTCTGATATATTCTCTGACAGTCTCAGTTAATTTCACATCTCTCACGTTACTTGATTTCTAGTTGATTTAGTTGATCTAGTGTGTCTTTTTGTTTTAGGGACTGTGGTATGTGTAAGGGAGTCTATTTCACTCTGTGCTCACTACCTGAATTCATCATAGTATGCAGACAACACAAATGGCAGCCATTTCAGAGAGCAAACACGCAGTACTGACTGACTAAAACTAGAGGCTGTGCACAGAGAGATGGGGCTTCAGTAAGAGTATAAATAATCGTCATGTCTCTTGACAGGGAGTTCCAGTGGCTTTCCCACTTGCCAGTCACCGGCAGCCTGGACAGCGCCACCCTGGGGAAGATGGCAGCGCCGCGTTGCGGGGTGAAAGACGGGGGTAGTCATCGAGCCTGGGCGAAGAGGGTCAACGCCATCTTCACAGGAGGCAGCGGCGGTGGGGGGCACCTGCGCAGGAAGAGATACATACAGACAGGTGAGTGGCCGTTTCTGTCACCTGTAGCGGATGCCGACTACCTCAGAGGGAAACTGTGTGGCTGTTAACATGGTCATACGATGTGTTGACAGCCAGTCAGTACTTCTACTGATGAAACTCATCATTTCCAAAGACAAAACAGTGTGAACAGAGGCATGCGTTGGTGATTTACTACCAGTTGCGCTCTCATTGAACAGTCAGCAAGTCATCAATCCGCCTCATAGACCCCATATGGAAACAAATGGAAATGGAATGAGTTGTTTGAAAAAGTGTTTTTTAGTGTGCAATACTAGGAACTAGAGACATTCGGATTCTTTCCAGCCATTTGTTTCCCGGTAGTCAGGGACGTGCAGTCTGGGCGTGTCTGACGTCATATAACATAATACCAGCGGCAGTGCCGAATGTATAATTACTGGCCTCGTTGGACAGGCCCGAGGTCGGCTCTGTGTGGAACTCCTCCCCTACAGGTGGAGGCATGCGTTAGATAATTCCTACCTGTCCTGCCCCTCCGCCTGACCTCACCTGATCTGGGGTTTGTTACACACCCCTGCACCACCCCAGGAGCGCTCACACATGCCAAAAACAACAACTTAATTACAGATCCCGTCCACAGCATGGACAGTAAAGGCCTTAAGTAAGCAGTAATAAAGTCTTTAGTCTAGCTGACCGACCCTTACGTAAAACACCACAGACTCCTGATTGACTTGTTCTGCTCTCAGGAGTTTAGCTCTGTAAAACCCATTAGACACTGAGTAAGGAAATACCTGTTGTATTGATGATATATTAGTTTTCCCTCTCGGTGCTGGCTGTTGTGATTAGCAATAAAGATGGAACCGATCCCAGGCTCTGTTAGTCTGTGTTGTTTCAGGCGCCCCATTACCTGTGGTTGTGTCCAAGCCACTTCACCGTTCCCACTTCCTCCACTTCCTCCCATGATGCTACACAGGAAGAGAGGGGAGAAGTGTGTGTGTATAGACAGAGAGATTAGCCCGCGAGCGTCTGACTGCTGCCCTGAGGCAGCACAGATGTGACGGAGGAGGGACGGATCTGGGCCAGACATGGCCCAGAATCCCCCCCGGCCTCAGCTGTTGTGTGACTGCTGAGAGGCCCCACCGTGCCACTCCGTCTGTGTTGTAACAGTGTTGAATCGGCAGAAACAACTCCACATTCCCTCGTGTCACTTGAGGGATTTGTTAACACTGCTGGAATGCTGCTGTGTGAAAGCAGCTTCAGCCAAAGTCAAGTTGGTACCTGACGCCTCCCATCTGTTCGCCCGCGTGAAGAAGACAAACACGTCTGTAGCCCGTTTCTGGAGCCCTGGACTGATGAAATCCGCCTCACCGCCAAGCTCTTGGCTCCTCTGTTATTGAGAAATGCAACTGCAATTATCTGTGCTGTGTAACTTCAGAGTGACCTCACTATCGGACCGTTTTTAAATGACCCAAACACGTCTGGGTCGTTGTTTTTGCTTAAAGTATATTTCTAACTGTTTGTGTTAGTTGTTTAATAGTGTGTGACTTTACCCCCATATATCATATCCTTGCAGTGTTTAATAAGTTATGCTTGTTTTGTTGCTCAGGCTTGCTGTGTTTGAACAAGGCCCCAGTGCGTTTTGAGGAAATCTAAAGAGCCTCAAGCACAACACACCTTGTCGCTTAAACATTTCACACATGTTGTGGGAATTCGACCGTTGCTTCCATTTAAAGCCTGCATTCCATCACCTTGTCCAAGATAAGCCAAGACTTTCACCTCTCTCTCCCTTCCATGCTCTCACTCTCACCTCTCTCAGTCTCCCTCCTTCTATCTTTAAAATGCTCCTACAGTTTGGGTGTGGCAATAATAAAAAGAACTTAGTTTTTAAACTTAATTATGGAAAAAAATGCAATTCTTAAATACCTTCTTCATTTCTGAGCACTGGTGCACCAAGATTCAAGATTGAATCTTGAATTTTGAATCTTGAATCTTGGTGCACTAGTGCTCAGAAATAAAGAAGGTATTTAAGAATTGCATTTTTTCCAAAATTAAGTTTAAAAACTAAGTTCTTTTTTTTAAACATTTTCTCTGAAATCTGTACTGTTTTCTCTGAAAACTATTAAAGCCCTAACTTCCTCTTACTAAACACTACTGCCTAATGGTCACTTCCTAGTCACTGCAATAGCTCTCTCTCTCTCTCTCTCTCTCTCTCTCTCTCCCTGTCTCCATCTCTCTCTCATTTGTTCACTCCTCTCTTCCTCTTCCTCTCTTTCATTCAGACTATCTGTATCCCCCTCTCTGGCTCTCAGTCTCTGCCTACTGCAATAGTAATTACTCCCATTTGGGAAGTCATGGAATGTCTTCGGGATCCAACATCCTGCTCCGTTATGGTTCCCCCCTCGGGACAACGCTTAAATGCTGCTCAGACTCACTGCAGCCAGATGGGAACATTACCCCTCTACATGCTTCATCAAGTCCAAACCCCTTAAAAACTCTCATTTATAGGTATTCCTGTACCAGTATGGAAATATTGCAATGTTATGATTTACGGTAATCAAATAGTGAATCCTAGTGCTTATCTAATATTTTACTTGAAGCACTAGATAATATGTTATTCATAGGCCTCTTAAAGCAACAGATGGAGACTTTGGTCAAAAACTAGCAAACTACAGACAAGGCGTTGTCATGGCGTAGTGTGACACAAACCACATAACTGCATAGTGCATGGCATAGGTGACAGGCTGGACTAGTTGACACTGTGCCATGAAAATTAATGTGAAGATGATACCATTCCCTGTTCCTATTACAGGAATTCTAGCTGAAATTGATCTACATTTAACAGCAAATTTACTTGTCTACGTGACGCTTTTGAATAATGGAAATCCTCTTGCAGTTTCTTTGTATTCTCAGTAGTGTTTTCTCAGTGTGGCAGATTGAGCTGTATTACCTTACAAACACACTTCTCTATCTCTGTCCCACACACACAGAGAGAGAGAGAGAGAGAGAGAGAGAGAGAGAGAGCATCTGGGCCAGATGTTTGAGGCGTGTAGGGTGGATTCCTGTGGCCTGCTCTGACACAGCAGCTGGCTCTGGGCTCTGGGCCCCGTCATCACCCTCCCCTGAGGGGCCACTCTGCTTCGCATGTCTCTGCCCCGTCACTGCCCTCACTCCCAGACCTCTCTCTCTCTCTCTCTCACTCCCAGACCTCTCTCTCTCTCTCTCACTCCCAGACCTCTCTCTCTCTCTCTCTCACTCCCAGACCTCTCTCTCTCCCTCACTCCCAGACCTCTCTCCCTCTCTCTCTCTCTCCCTCACTCCCAGACCTCTCTCTCTCTCTCTCCCTCACTCCCAGACCTCTCTCCCTCCCTCACTCCCAGACCTCTCTCTCTCTCTCTCCCTCTCTCCCGGACCTCTCTCCCTCACTCCCAGACCTCTTTCCTTCTCTCTCTCTCTCTCTCTCTCTCTCTCTCCCTCACTCCCAGACCTCTCCCCCCCTCTCGCTCTCTCCCAGACCTTGCTCCCTCACTCCCAGACCTCTCTCTCTTTCTCCCTCTCTCCCTCACTCCCAGACCTCTTTCCCTCTCTCCCTCTCTCTCTCCTAGACCTCGCTCCCTCACTTCCAGACCTCTTTCCTCTCTCCCTCACTCCCAGAACCCTAAATCTCTCTCTATCTCTCCTCCATGCACTCGTTCTCTCTCCCTCTCTTTCTCTATCTGTCTATATCTCTCTGTCTCTTCTTCAGTCTTCTCCACTCTCTTCACCTCTCTCTCCCTCTATCTCTCCATCCATACCCTTTCTATGTGTCTTCTTCTCCATCTCACCCTCTCTCTATCTGTCTGTGGGATATTAAGTGGCCCAAGAGATCTCTCCAGCCTGTCCTCACTGCCAGATGTCTGTCAGAGACACTCTCAGATTGTCTCAATCATGTCTCAGTTCTGTCTCAGTATATCGGCATCCCCTCGATGACCTCAGTCCTGTCCATTGTCATCCTTGTCACACAATTGAGCTCAACCTTGCCTCAGTAGTTGGGTTTCCATTCAGCTCATTCACACATTCGATGCTCATTCATGAACATGTGGTCAAAGGCAACGTGTTTCTGTATGCAATATAACAACACTGGCACTCTTGAAGGAGTTCAACACTCATCTCCTGAGCTTCTTATTCCCTCCTGTGATAACCTGGCATGGCCCCGCCCGCCTTTTCATTTCACTGAGATACTAGTCTGGCATCTGACAACACACTAACGTTTCCAAGATGCCTGGAGTAGTGATGATGCCGGTTTCAAAATAAGAATGTGTATGTGTGTACAGAAAAGATAGGCATAAATACATTGATTCCTGACTGTCGATGGGGTTTATTATCAGTTTGTAAAAGATTAGGCGAAGTAGGAGGTAACATTAGGAATCTCGGAACAATGTGATTGGTTAGGCTGGACCAGTGACTTCAAAGTTAACACAAAGTCTATGCCCGTTACGATGCTAGAGTTGGAAACATTTCCCAATAGTGAGAGGCCAGCCTCTCTTCTTGAAGTGAAACTAAGTAGTGTGTCTAGAAACCAGGCAAGTGCTGCGATGCTGAAAGCCAAGCAATGTGTGTCCCTCTCCTCACTCCAGTGGCCACGGCAACAGTGTTTGGACATGTGCTTAGCCTTCCTGTTATGGCTTTGCATAGTGTCCCGGGGAGTGTGTTGTTACTGACCTTATCTGTGTAATTTGACATTGTGTAATTCCATGTATACAAACATAGGTGGAAGCTGAAACAGGAAAGTGCAGTGTAGCGGTGTGTAGTGGTGTGTAGCGGTGTGTAGCGGTGTTTAGCGGTGTTTAGCGGTGTTTAGCGGTGTGTGTGTGTACGTGTACCCTGCAGAGCTGTGTGATTTAGATGTTTGGATGGGGGGAGCCATGTAATTATGTACAAGTCACAAGAACCACAAGCTCGTTGAGCAAACTGTTTACAAGACCCTGTGCACACAGACACACACACACACACACACACACACACATTCGCACATTCGTGCTGCTGGTTTATCCAGCTGTGCTTGGAGGTCTCTGTATATCCCATAATCCTCTCAGGGATTCCAGCATGTGCCTGTTTGTTGGTTGAGCATGAAGAGTGCTCAGGTCGCTGGGTCCACACACACCTTGGTGTTTTGTCTCGCTTCGTGAGCTGAAGTGGTTTATAAAACGGGCTCACAGTTGTGGTGGGTAGAAGAGTGAGAGGATACAGGTGCGCAGGTCACCCAGGTGGCTGCAGGATCAGGTGGATTTGGGCTCAGAGAGCCACTCGGAGTCGGGATATATTACCTCTGAGGATTTTGAAATAAACTGCTGGCCTGTGGACAAGGGGGCTTTACCACCAAGCGATGTTACTGGCTTATCTTGGTACCTTCAGAAGTAACCACTGATCAAAAGAACGCGTCACTGGCAAACAATAGAGGCTTGGAGCAGTGGTTGCTGCCAAAGTCACCTGTGGAAGCCAGTGACCTTGCGTTGGAGGCCAGTACTACACCCCTCTGAGCTCTGGGAGAGACATACATCTCCCTGTCTGTGTGTTTTGTTGACCTGAAATATGATTGGTTTAGAGCAGTGGTTCTTAAACTGATTTGCAGTCTGGATTAGGGACCTTTTTCTAAAGGTTTTTAGTCAAAGGCTGCCATTGACATAATGCCTTTGGTGTTGACATAGCCTACTTATAAGAGAAGACATTTCCTATCCCTGCTTCCAATGCCCATCTCGCAACATTTAAAAACCAAATCCAGCTGGTTAGAGAGAAGGGGGTCGCGAAACTTGGCCCATGCCCATGTACTTGATTTATCGTTTTCACAATTCACATTATTGTGGTGCTGCCCTGGTCAAACGTTAACAAGCTGGCGGTTTTCTGGCTCAGCTGGCCTTTACATCACCATCTATTCATTTGGCACTTTAGTCCAGGTAAACCCAACAGGTATACACAGTAGGGAAAGGAGAAAACAGTAAAAAAAAATGATTTGTTAGAACTTTAGCAATGATATGGAAATGCAGCCCAGGGGAACCATTTGTCTTTT
>NW_027468598.1:27939555-28014555 GCF_046254945.1 Alosa pseudoharengus
CTGCCTATAACTGCAGATATGGAGCAAAACTTTGCTAGCTGTTTTATTTTTCTGCTGGAGAGCCCTGGCAGCCTTAACCCACTGGTTACACAACCCACAAGTTTGTGGACATGCCCCAAGCTGCCAAAGATCAACACCACTAGCTTGCATTGATAGCCTAGGTCACATAGTTTTGTCCGTATGGGTTGGTACTTCATGATTTTGTCATTAAAAGTCATGTCCATGTAGAGATCGTACACACATCCTATTTCAAGTATAAGTACTTCCCTTCTGTCTCGGTCTAAAAACACAACATCAGGGGTGTTAGGGATGTTACAAAACACATCAGTGGACACACATACTCACACACGCATGCACACACACACACACACACACACACACACTTGCATGCACGCGCCCACACATACTCACACACGCATGCACACACACACACACACACACACACACACACACACACACACACAGAGGCAGGGCCTGTCAGACACTGGGCTGATGGAGTAAAACACAATATATGTAAATATATAACATGATTTCAACTCACAATTATTTACTTTAGTTCGGATGATAAGAATATTGTCTTCCCATTATTCCTTTGTGTGCGTCACGATAGCTAATGAAAAGTAAGCATGCTATTTTCTACCAAAAATGGTTACAAAAGTGCACATTCATGCCAGTTTTTCAACAATAAGTAACTGTCTTTCTCTTGTGATTTTCTATTGCAAACTACTTACGTCTCCCCTGTCTCTGTGTATGTGTGTTTGTGTTTCAGACCAGAACCGCACGGTGCTTGTGTTTCGCAGTAATTTATTCTGGACGGTGACCCCTGAGGGTACGCCGAGTTCCCCCACCTCCCTTCAGCAGCGCTGGCCTCAACTCCCATTGGCCATCGAGGCAGCAGCCTTCTCCCCATTGGACGGGAAGTTATACTTCTTTAAAGGTGTAGTACATGATGTGTATAACATATTGTGCCCTTTTCCTTTCTGTGCACAAGTCCTAATGTCTAGAGGTGGCACCCTGAAGCATATTAGTAATAGGGCAATTCCACGGAAAATTGACTTTTTGTCACATCCATAACGCCAGTGAAATGCCTTGGCATTTGTATGATGTGAATGATAACATACATTTTTTGTGCATTTATTCTCATGTACATTCTTCAGCCAAAAATAGCAAATGCTCAAATGTCATATAATCATTCACATCATACCATACCATCACATTTTATTGGCATTATGGAGGTTACAAAAAATGTAATTTTCCATGGAATTGCCCAATAGACTAAATACAATTCAACAGAATGATAACAATAACTATGAAAATATACAAACCACAACTCTGTAATCATTATTAGATAGATAATTCACACTTTGTATAAAAAATACACATCTGTACATGTTCATATGTGTCTAGATTTCTGTCTTTGCCTGTAAGTGGCACTGTTGTAAAGCGACATGATGATTCTGTTTTATTTTCCTCAATGCCAATGCTGTTTCTGTGGCTTCTGCCCTCAGGCAAGCGGATGTGGCGCTACACGGACTCCTCGCTGGATGCCGGCTTCCCCAAGAAGAGCAGCGAAGCGCAGCTCCCGCACCACCCGGACTGCGCCTTCTTCTACGCACCGCTCGGACACATGGTCGTCTTCAAGGGCTCGCGCTACTTCGTGCTCAATCTGACCACGCTGCGCGCCGAGCCCTACTACCCCCGCGGCCTGGCCGACTGGAAGGGTGTGCCGCGGGGGGCCAACGGCGCCGTGACCCGGCCCGACGGAAAGCTGTTCCTCTTCAGGGAGCAGCGGTTCTGGCGGTTCGACCCGAAGAAAGTGCGGGTGACGGGCGCCGGACAGTGGGCCAAGGAGCTGGAGTGGACTGGATGCCGCAGACCCCTGAGCAATGAGATCAACTAACGAGCGCGAGGAGGACTCACGACTGAGCCAAAACCAAGAGATGTGGAGGGAGATGTTGATGTGACTGTACGACTGGGTCAGGGCCTGCTATGTCTACATCAGTGGAAGCTGTGGCAGAGCCTCTAGTAGGCTACCTGAAGCCAAACCCTGTAGATCCTTATAAGGGCTGTGGACTAATGGGCTTCAGAGAATCTACACTACATCATCTCCCCCAGTCAGGCCTCTCAAAACAGATAACTTCTGAAAGACTCCTCTTATAACAAAAATAATATTTAAGGCTGGCTCATTTTCCTTGACCAGTACTGTGCTTTGTGGTCTGGGCAGTGCCTCTGGCCAGGGACGTGTGGTTTGTGGCGTAATGGACTGGACGTCCTCTCTGCTCGTCTTAGGAGGGAACTGTGATTCAGCAGACTCAGTGCCAGTGCAAGAGAAGCACCGTACAACCTCTTCACAGGAGATCTCCTGAGCCCTGAGGATGGAGCTTATTACTTCACTATAAAAATGTTATACATTATAAATCTCTGAAATGCTGAAATTACAATGACAAACACATACTTTCACTGACTATAGGAACTTTGCCCATGTTTGGTTAGGGCTGTGCTATTGAGTTGGTCCCCACTAGCTTATGATGAAACACAGATCACTGCCGAGGATGGAAAACAAGTCAGCAGCCAGTGAATCTAATAGTGATACAAGCAAGCATCACATGTAAAACGTGCACACACACACACACACACATACACACTCCACTGATGACAAAACACATATATTGTCCTTTCAGGGGAGCGAGCCTTCACTGCGGTCACAGACATGGGTCAGGATAGTCTCCTCAGCTGCTCCAGTGCCATAGCAACAGGTTGCTCAGGAGTCTCACTGCGGGGAGGCAGGCAGGGCTCCCACATTCACAGAAATCCCGGAAAAGTCATGGAATTGTAAAAATTCCTTGCCTGGAAGGAAGTTGCCTAGCCTGGAATTAAGTCATGGAATTCAGTAAAATTCATTGAAAGTTTTGGGAAAAAATCATGACCTTTGGTTTTGTTCCATTTAGAGCTAATGAAATTAATTAGCTATATAAGTTTCATTCACACAAATTGAATGAATTTCTGAAACATGGTACAATTTCCCATTGAGTTGACATAGCCAAGCCTATTTGAAAAAGGATGTAAATTATTGCTGTTTAAATTATTTTGATTCAATAATAAGGCTCAAGCTGTGGCGATAACTACACAATGTTTTGTACTTGGGAAAGGTCATTGAAAGTTCCTTAAATGTAATTGAAAAGTCATGGAACTGTTCTAAAATGTCATTGGAAATGGGTGGGAACGACCGTCTAGGGTGGGAGCCCTGCTGAGGGGGTTGACCACTCCCTACACACCCCTGCATTTGTCAGGCTGTGACCATGTGTTGTGTATGTGAATGGTTATAAAGAGGATACATTCTGACCTGCAGCTTGAACTCTCAACTCTGCTGTTAAGCACATGTACATTGTGTCAATACTCTTTTAAATTGTACAGTATGCAAGTGAATAACAATGTGCTCTATCAGCAAACGTGGAAAACTGACTTATACAATGACATGAATGTGAACTAAATGAACAGATTATTTGCGTCTCATGTCAGATTATCTCATGTCCCAGTAAGGTCATGTCATTGTAATCTCCAGACATATAACAATAAAATAATTTCATAAAACAGCACTGTCTCCATGTTATCAAAATCAAAAAAATAAACACAAACACCAGCACAGGAACATTATAAAATAATTTAATATAAAACGGAATGTTTCACTAGGTCATGAGAACCTCAAGAGAGCAGCTGACCGTAGCTGGGATCCGGTGTAGATCTGGCCCTGGTCTGGTGCGGATGCCATTCATACCCACCCCCAAATCTGTGGCCAAGTCAGCTGCTATCTGGGACTCATCCAACATGACACCACTTAATGACACTTCATGACACACCAGCAGTCTAGTCTTGTTAAATCACAGAGTGGCTTTAAAAGAAGTGGATTGATAGTTGCAGGTGGCATCATTTTGTGGATCCTAATCAACAAACATGGCTACTGTGCTGCTCGGCCCGTGTGGAACGAGAGCACCATTCCTGCAGTGGTGGAGAAAGGACAGTAGGAACCTGGGGGGTATTCAAAGTACATAGTTTATATTAGTGACAAACCTGGGTAAGTTAACTCATAGTAAGTGGTAAATCTCCTAATAGAAGAGCTGTATGGCTTCATTATCCTAACAAAACAATGTCATAGGGCTCTTGTTGTAGGAGGTTTATCACTTACTCTTGAGTTAACTTGCCCAGGTTATCATTAAACCACGTACTTGGAATACACCCCTGATCATCAGGACAAGACCCTAGAACTGGACCTGTCATGAAGCAAGCCCAGTCCAGGGAGTTATTCCAACTTCACGGTTTAGTGACAAACCTGCTTATGTTAACTCATACAAATAGATACAGAGTCCGAATTTGCAGATGAAACTTTCATACAAAAACATGCAGTTAATTAAATACACGTCTTTGGTTATGAACGATGAAATGCGTTCAGTTTTCAATTTCTTTTTCATCTCAACAAATTTCGTCTTAGGTGTGTAAAGACTAATAAGAAAATGTATTTAATTACCAGCGTGATTTCGTGTAAATAATTGTTTTTAACTTTGTGTGAAAGGGCCTTCAGTGGTAAGTCCTTAAAAAGTTAAGTGCGTATGACTATTCTTTAGAATGAAGGGATAGGGCTCCTCTTTTAGGAGGCGTTCCACTCTGAGCTAACTTTCCGAAGTTTTGTCACTAAGTGACGTAGTAGGCCCACATAGTCCCGACTAGGGTGAGATATAGCTGTTATCGGATTATCGGATCTGATTCTGATCAGAGGAAGCACAAAACCTTTATGTCCTCTCTTCTCTCTGAGACGAGCTTGAACGTCCCCCTGACATTCGATTCAGATTTCCCTTTGACACTATGCACCTACACTCTCTGACAAACATCTGGATAAGGGTTATGTCCTCTGGATCACCTCAGAGGAAAGCACTAGATCTAGGCCCACTGGCTTAGACTAAAACATCAACTATGGATTACACAGGTCACGCCTGATGTCATTTTTGATGACTGCTATCTGTACCACTTTAAATCATGCGCTACGGGCTACCTGTGTGTTCTCTTCATATACTGTAAATACAATATATCGGAAATCATAGATACATATGGGGAAGCATCCATAAGCATTCTCAATGCCTTGAGCATAAGGATTTGATCAAAATCCTTGATACTCCCATTTGATATAAATTTGTCCATTCAATTACCAAAAGAATGTTTTGGCAAGGTATCATTATAAAAAAATCATTACAAAGTTAAACACAATTGGGAAACCCAAAGCATAGCCTCTCACTATCACATTCAAACTCATATTATAACCCCTATAATCAGTGGGGTTGTTTTGTAAAGGTATTCTAGCTAGCCGATGGGTTCTACAAACCCATCCTCAGCACCGTCTCTTACCACAGGTAGACACAAGTCTGTTAGTGATCTGATGGATTATGGGACTGGTCTCCCAGCATGCAATGCAGTTCTGTGCAGCACAGAAATTGAACACAGGGCTGATGAGTACGTCGGCCATGTTTTTGGGCATCCCCCATAACAGACGCTTCACAAGTGGAGACATCTCACAAAGTTGTAACATTAGGCACCATCATGGCTGATTTCACTGGAAATCCTTTCATAACACTTCACATCTGGACACATCTCACACGATGACTGGACGATGGTTCGTGCCAACACACTCTGCAATGTTTTACTCTGCTGAAAGTTGCCTAGTAAAATCACCCACTGTGTTACTGGGGGTATGGAGGGATTCTGTCAGGGTGGAAGCACTGCGCTCTTAAAAAGTGCTTGGACACTGCTTGAACAAACACTGACCAACTCCAACAAGCACCAGCCATATATCAGTCTGTGTTTGTTGTATGGAGATGTTCCGAGTTCCAAAAGTCATTCCTTTCTATCGCTGTCTAAACAGTATTGAGCTGGGAGTTGGTGTTCTGAACATTCTCATAAGACTGCAACCAACAACTGCCAACTTTTGAATGTTGGGGTTTGTTGGCGTTTGGAGCAGTGTGCAAGCACCATTTGATTTGAATCCTATTTTTCTGAGCAGGCAGCTCACTGGCCTACCTAAGCACTACCCAGCCGGATAGTCACCATCAGAGTGTCATCATTGTGCCAGACATAGAAATAAACACTTACGTCATCTATGGAGTCAAAATATTTTCATTATTATATCATTGACAGAAGTCTGGTATTTCAGTCTGTCGTAAATTCGAAGTGATATTTGACTGTGTCTTGTTTATACTGACAGATACATTCATTTAGATATTTTCTCATATTTACCTACTTGTTTAAGGGGTACACAAATGAACGGGAATACTTCAGTAATGATGAGACATAAAGCCCTATGTGGAGCACACATAAACCATTCTCCAGATGCCCAGATGCAGAGGCCAGTTTGTGTGGGCTCCCTCCTACCCTGGACCCTGAGTGGCCTCCCCTCATGTAATTAAAGGAGGAGAGCAGAGCGCCTCCTGCTGGAAATGCTGGTATTGCACTTAGAAGCAGGCAATATCCTGCAGGGAGGATCAACTGATTCCACGTGGACGACATACCGTAATTTGTGGACAATTATGTGCATAATTTGTGTCATTCATATGGATTGGCTGATCGTCCCAGCAGGAAATTGCCAGCTCAACCACCAATCCACTTGGACGACATAATGTGTGGCTTTCAGTAATGTGGCACCTGATTGGCTTGTTTGTGAAGATGTGAGTGGAACCAAGTGAGCACATGTTTGCAGCCAGCTGGGAGGCTAACTGTCTGAAGCTAACCCTCCAAATCCTGACCCTGGGGTTTTGCATTGCCTTACAGCCTTACAGCCACGTCTGCTTGAGCTTTGGCCAGAGACGTCCAGAGATGTCCGCTCCTTCACAGGGAAGACTCCCTCCCTCACTGGCACATGACATCTGGCTCCGAATGAGTTCAGTTGTGATTGTGATATTCTGTACCCAAACCCGCTTCACAAATACTCCACCCTTGGCCACACCTTTGCCCCGCTAACTGAGTGCACTTAGAGGGCAGATCTAGATAAAGAGGACCCCTGGAGGATGACCCTTCTGTGTGACTAACCGGTCAGATGAAGAACTCATCGGCCTGTAGCGTGCGGTTCTGCCCCAGAGACGGGCCCGGGTCCCCCCCCGCTGTCCGCTCCTCTGTGGTCCGGACGTCTCTGCCGGGGGTCATGCACGCATCTCCTGGAGACGCCGCCGTGACCTCTGCCGCCTGCTCGGCGCCGGCCGGAGACCCAGGCGGCCACATCCTGCTGATGCAGGCCGCGTGCTGGGGCGCGTGCGGGGGAGCCACGTGTGGGGGCGCGTGCGGGTCGGGCAGGCAGCGGCTCAGCTCCCTGGCCAGCGTCTCCAACGCCGAGGCCCCCACGGCGGCCGGCCTCTCGACCCGCGAGGACGACACCACCGCACAGCCCGTGTCTACGTTGGTCTCCGGCTCCTCTTCCTCCTCCTCCTCCTCCTCCAGGAGCAGGAAGGAGAGCGACGAGGACGAGGAGGAGTGGTGGTGGTGGAGGTGGAGAGGTTGTGCCGAGCCGGGCGGGTGGGCAGGCGTGGGCGCAGGGGCAGGGGCAGGGCTGCTACGCTGGGACGAGTAGCAGGAGCTGCCCGGAGGGGTGCTGCAGCAGCTGTCCGAGCCCACGCTCTCACCGCCCCCGCCTGCAGTCTGCCGCGGCGCATACGGCCCAGGCTCGGCCCGCGTTCGGCCCCCAGTCGCCCGACTCTCTCTCAGCTGCGCCAGCCGGCCGGTGGGGGAGAGGCCGGCGGGCACCGTGGAGCTCCTCGGGATGCCCGCTCGGGAGACGGGCAGGTTGGCAGGGGTCAGGGGGAAGGCCGACACAAGGGGGCGCTGTGTCTGGACACATCCTTTCACCTGGAGGACAGACAAGCAGAGCAGGCGGCTAGTGAGGTTCCCCCTTCACTGCGAATCGCTTTGGGTGCATTGAAAACTGTTACATAAAATGCAATGTGTGTGTGTGTTGTTACAGAGGAAACTGGAGCTACACAATGAACCGATTTTCAATCGAAATCGCAATTTCAAAGGCTGCCATTAATCGTGGAGGACGCCACTCTGTCTCAACGGTTAATCTGGTAACATCTATGATTTTTATATTCTTGTCATCCTCCTTGTGTGACAGACAGTAAAGCTCACCAATCAGGGGGTTGTTTCTAGAAAAGTTAGTGAAGTTAACGACGTTGCTCAACCACCGTGGTACGACGCAACTTGCGACCAAACAACGACATTGTTACACCTGTTTCCAGAAAGCATCGTACATTTATCGCAATTCGCTACCTCCGGTGTTCGAAGACCGTAGTTCCAACAACGTTGTTGATGATGCAGGATACATATCATTGGTAGCAACGTTTAATACCCCACCCCCTAGAATTTTTCTGCCACGGCCTATGTGATTAATGCTGCCATTGCATACCATCAGCAAAAACCTAAACCTCTTGCAAGCATATAAAACAGTTGACTTAAGCCGACCAATATGAGTCATTATTTGTGTTAAATATCTAGCCTGGACGAATTTCTGGGTATCGCAAAATTTATGAACTGTCTCGTGGCTTAACGGCAGCGCCGGCCAGAGTTCGCATCCTGTCTTTTCTTTTCACCTCTGAGTAAGAGTAGGCCTACGAGACACAATAATAGGTTTTGAACATACATATGTATGTATAATTACATCGACACCAATAGGTACAAGACATCAGTCAAAAACATCTACGTGTCACACTAGTTCACCTGCAGGTAGCGAGAAGCAAGAGGACAATCTCACATGATAAGAAAACGACGCTGGGATAACAGGTCACCTGCTTTAGCCACTACACCATTTATCACTGTGCTGATTTTAAGAGTCTGTGAAGATTATAATACTAGCTTGTCAAAAAGCAAGGCAATACTTGAATTAACATAAATAGCAAGAATGAGCCAAGTAGGGGAGTCAGTCTCTTAATCAAAATAAAGCTACAGGATAGATCAATCATTGAGTCACGAGTGCAATGGAAATTTGAAAGACAACCGTTTATACCGCCCCTCAGATTGAGCACTGCCAATGGTAAGTTCCCAGACCCTACATCTTGATGTGGGTCTGGCTCGTCGGGCTACTTTTCATGCACTATACATGCCCATTTAATCAGAAGTGGCCCAACTTAAAGTGTCATTTGGAATATTGAACTGAAGCTTGACTTTTAAAAACCCTCTGTTTCAAACAGGACCAGCATTATGCAACAACATCCCACTATTTTAGATTTGTTTTCATACACAAAAAGGGCTGGTATAATTTGCAGTACCGGTAACAGAGAGACTGTTATCCATACACCTTTGTGAACCATTAAATCAGTGGGTCACTAGTGTACATGCTAGTGGAACCCGGGCCTACAGCACACAGGAAGCATCTGGTTAATCATTATATTATTTTTTATTGTTTTTAAAAAAAAAATAATGAAAGGATCATAAAGAGCAGCTGCCTGTAAAGGAAATGTTAATGGAAAAATTACTTTTGGAGACAAAAGGCTGGACCTCATGCCCAACGCCCACTCCATGTGCAGAGCACGGTTCAGTGACCCTTTCCTCTTCATTTGACTCCATCAGTTTGTGTTGGTCGGACATCTAAAACCTTTCCTTGGCAGCTCGATAGCCTGTTTGTATTGGGACTGACAACCCTCACTGCTTCAGGAATTCAAACGTCCAAGCAGAGGACAAGACCGAGGCATCCGTACTGTGGCAGATTCCTCCCGGCGGGAAAACTTTTTCCATGGCTGCGTGCAGGATAATTACAGAGGAGCTCTCCCCGCTCCCCTGGCCTACTCAGTCACAGAGAATGTCTCTTGGCATGTCGGCACACTGAGAAAGCCACAATGACTGAGCACGAGCACAGGCACAAGCACGCCAACCGCCCTCCCCCTCTCCCCCCACCCCCCACGACCAAAACCCCTTCCCATAAGCCTCAGCGGAGCGACAGACAGAACTGCGGGTTTCCACTACCAGCTCTCCAGGCTTCCGTGCTGAAGTGAGACACAGAGGCAGAGAGCAGTGGAGAGCAGAGGGGTGGAGAACAGAGGGGTGGAGAACAGAGGGGTGGAGAGCAGAACAGTGGAGAACAGAGGGCTGCAGAACAGAGGGGTGGAGAACAGGACGATGGGGAACAGAGGGGTGGAGAACAGAGGGGTGGAGAGCAGAGGGGTGGAGAACAGAGGGGTGGAGAACAGAGGGGTGGAGAACAGAACAGTGGAGAACAGAGGGCTGCAGAACAGAGGGGTGGAGAACAGGACGATGGGGAACAGAGGGGTGGAGAACAGAGGGGTGGAGAACAGAGGGGCAGTTTCACGTGCACCAAGGCAAGCGGAGAGTAGGGGGGAGAAGAGGAGAGAGGTCGGAACAACGCAGCACGGGTTTGAGCCTGGGGTCCACAAACATGACCCTGTGTATAGAGAGAGGAGGCACTGTGGTTCTCTGGGCTGTGGTGGAGAGGCTCGTACTCTGACCGTAATCACAGCACACATTCCTCGCTCACCAGATGACACAAATCTCTCAACCAAACGCCATCATTCTGCCTACAACTACATAACCAATGTGGAATGACAATTAGGCAATATAGGGAAAGAATGTTAAGCCACATGTTATGGTTACTGTGGTTACTATGAGAGCTTGTTGGCCAACAATGATGACATTCTAAGGGTAGGTGCAATGAAAAGATGTCTTAACATCTCCTACAGATACTACACACTGCTCGCAGCGTTACTTTGGCCTACTGGTTAGCTCTCTGGACTTGTAACCGGAGGGTTGCCGGTTCGAGCCCCGACCAGTGGCTGAAGTGCCCTTGAGCAAGGCACCTAACCCCTCACTGCTCCCCGATCGCCGCTGTTGTAGCAGGCAGCTCACTGCGCCGGGATTAGTGTGTGCTTCACCTCACTGTGTGTTCACTGTGTGCTGTGTGTGTTTCACTAATTCACGGATTGGGTTAAATGCAGAGACCAAATTTCCCTCACGGGATCAAAAGAGTATATATACTTATACTTAATACTTACACCACAAAAGCTGTAGAAGTGGCTAAATATAAAGATATACACAAAAGAGACTGCAGCCCTTATGACGACAAGACATGTGAAATGACACATCCACTGCTTATTTTTGTGCAGACGTCCAATTTACACATCAATACAGGCTTGGCAAACACTTGGACAAAACACTCATGGGATGACTAATGATTGATTTTGATTGATTTCAGCAATGATTAATGATTAATGTGGATAATATACAATATCAAACAGATGACAATACTCATAATGGTGTTTACAAAACTCAAAGTCATAAAGGTGTTTACAGTTTCTTTGTGATTTATAACTTATAACTGACTTTAGCCTTAGACAAACAGCCCAACGTAAGCGTTCGGCATGTACAGTAGCACCCTGACCTGAAAGAGGATCTTGTTGCCGTCCAGGTCCTCGGTCTGCCAGCGGGTGGCGCTGATGGGCGAGCAGGGGTTAGGCAGCAGCGGCACCAGCTGCCCGATCTCCCCGGCGCTGAACTGGAGCACTGCCGAGCCGCAGGGCTGCACGCGGACGCCCGGCTGCAGCTGCTTCAGCGCCAGCTGGAGGGTGACGCCGCGCGGCGGAGGAGGAAGCTGGGGCACGTACTCGCCCCGGTACTCCCGCCCCTGGTGCGGCCCCGGCCCGTCCAGCGTGAACCAGCAGAAGCCGGCCTTCTGCTCCTCGGCCCGCCGGCCAAGCACCATCTCGTAGAGCCGCACTGCGTCCTCGTAGTTGTCGTAGGCGCTGTGCAGGGTCAGGCGCACCACCTCGCCCCCACAGTGCACCGGGCGCACCCCCCACACCGGCATCCCCGCGCCCAGGCTGTAGAAGTCACGGCTGGGCAGCAGGTACGGCCTGGCACACACATCAGAAAACACAGCAATAATATGATAACTCATTATATTTATATAACGTATATAAGATAGAAATAGATTTTTTTACAGTATTCATATTGCCACACTTATATGGCTGACTACATTTACCTTGATTTATATTATGTGAATAGGAGTGTCGTGATGCATCCATGCAGAGCACACAAATGATTACATATACAGGTTACTCATGATAAGGAATATATAAATGTGTATGTATGAACAGTACAACTGCACTAGTATTCAGATCAGCACATTTCAGACTAATGTGCAGTATTTCCATAGTACTATTGAACTGTTCAGATAACACAGTCCTCTTCTGAGGGCCCCAATCTCTGCTCACGTAGGGACCAGAGTGGAAGGAGTCTCTCATTAAAGTGTGTATGTGTGTTCATATTTGTCTGAGCACTCTTTGTGTAATAGAGTTTGTAACGTGGAGAGGTGCGGGTGCGGACCTGAGCAGGGCATTGCTGGGCGTCGTGCTGGACGTGATGTGGATGCCGGCCGAGGCTCGCGGCCCGCCGCTCTCCGTGTGGTGGTACTGCCAGGGCGGGCGCTGCAGGAAGTCTAGCACGCGCAGGATGCGCTCCTCGCCGTACGCCTCGTGCAGGAAGAGGGTGATGGCCAGCGCCGGGTAGCCGGCGGACGGGCACAGGTGCGGCCGGGCGTAGACCCGCAGTGGGCTGGCGCGCTCCGACACGTGGAAGAGGCGCATGCCCGGGCTCACCCACTTGAGCAGGCGGTCCAGGGTGTACTGGAGCAGCAGCGAGTCGCCGGGGTTGGCCAGCAGGTGCATGGTGACCGGAGGGAGCTCCGGAGACGGCACTGCCATCAGCTCACCTGTGGTGGGCAGGGGGGGGGGGGGAAGAGGGCAGAGGACATGCAGATTATAGGCTAAGGAATAGAGCTGGTCCAAATTCAAGGTCTGAAGTCTGACCTGACTGGGCATCTATTGTGCTGATTTTCTTTTGAGAAAATTAAGAAAAGTTTTAGACATGAATATATGAAAACGACATGCCTGCATCATGTACCTACACACAGCATGACACAAACCTAACGTTATGGTTACTATGCTACATGATACTGAATTTAGTGGTAATAGACATCATGGTAGGAAATACTTCTACTTACCGCAGCTGGATGACAGTTTGCTGTAGTCCGACGACCTGAGTATTTTAGAGAGACAAATGTTGCTTTCACAAAACGTCTGAATCGACATAGGGGCAATCACTGTTTGTGATCACTGATGTGTATCCTAAGACATGGTAAGGTGATTTCAATTCATTAACCCGACCCCTCGCTTGCGTGCCTAAGCTTGGCTTAATATGGTCGCCTCGCCCAAACAGCGTTTCTCCGCTCTACATAAGAGGATGGGGACAATCGGCTTTCCCCCGAGACATTCATTTTCGAAATCAGACGGCACAGCACGTTTGGTTAACCAATTTCATGAACTTCATCTCTGGGCCATACGGTGCTAGCGTTACTGTTTGACAAACATATCCAAGCCTGAGACATAAATTGAACTTTAAAAGAACGCTATTGTACTTTGCCACTGTTCTTTTTTAAACATAACTACATGTGAAAACTGAAATCTTCTAAAGGCTATGTGAAAAGGATGAGCTGTATCGCTTCAATTCACGTGTTTTCTGGTATTGATCCTGGTTGTCAAGACCACCTAAACGGTTTTGTCCATCAGTAAACCAAAGATGCATGATCATTTTAGTTTTCTATTTACATGTTTTAATCCCCATGCTTTGATGACAACCATGAAGCTTATGAAAGTGATAAGCTGCTAACTTCAATTAATTGCAACAAGTTGCAATACAGACTGCGCATTTACCATTTAGCGTCTAGACTGCTTTGTTGGAGTAACGTTACTGTTAACTACATCATTCAGCAAGTTATAGTTATCGTCACAAAAAACACCATATTTATCATTTAAATGAATTGTTTTCTATCAGCAATTTAGGATAAAGTTACAGTGTTTTCTTATCCACTGAAAAGAGTGTGTCATAACCTTATGCCAGCCTGGATACCGCAAACAAACCAACAAAACAGCGGCTAGCAACCATCTGGCTAACCTAGCCCCCCAAAAGCTAGCTAACCAAGTAACAAACTTACTCTGCCGTCTCGGCTCCGGAGTCCACATTCTCATCGTCCGCTCTGTTATGGAATAAATGTGCCTTGCGTAGCATCGTCCAGAAGATCAGATGCCGAGATAATCCTTCTTACATGCTTTCCACAACCTGCCATAAACTTACATGCTTTTGGACTTGTCGAAGGCACAGAAAAGTCTGTCCGTATCCATCTAGAGGACAATCTGGCAAGCATCGATTTCAGGGCACCTTGACGTCATCTGCTCCGTTATAATTAATTACATTTTCAGGCACCTTTATCTTTCATCGCACAAGTATCTTTACACAAAACATGTCTTATACAGGAGAAAAGTGAAATGCAAAATGACAAGCAAATCGAGAGATAAAAAAAAGTGTTCTTTTGCGAGGTTGTCATAATAACCAGTGTCCCACACAACGGGGTAATTATGGTTGTGTGCTTATGCACAAGCGGCAGATGGCGGTCGTCTCACCCTGGACAAAAGAGTATGAGCCAGACGGGTTAAGGAGGACTTAATATGGGTCCACACGGGGTGATGAGTGGTCTATGAGCACCAACTTGTTGAGGTCATCACATGTTAACATGCAGCAAGTTAAATCCCTTAAACCAAGCCTTGCAGTTGTCTACTTAGGGCCTCCTTATACCACACAACTTTGACAAGATGGAAAGATTCTTGGCAGACTGGAGTCTTTTAACTAATGTCCCTAATCAAGCTTAACTCAAAAACCTACAATCTTTCAAGAATCTTTGTCAAATGACAAAGGGGGGGGGGGGGGGCTTGGATTACAGATTGCGTGATCAGAGATAATCTATTCTCAGTTTTTTCCTTTCGAGAAGAATTTCATCACCAGAGTAGTCTTGAAAACCCCTGGTCAACATTTTGGGACTATTAATTCACACTTTGTACGTCTCCTTCACACACAGAGGGAGATGAGACACAAAGCAGCAAATCCATTTATTCAGGGTTTTTTCTACATTTAATATGATGAAAACAAGGCCCTGTACAGTCCACCTCAGCAGTGAGTACAATAACAATTATTTTACAATTTATACACTTTAAAACATGGTGTTCTGTTGGATCCTTCTTTAAATCCTGCAAAAAAGAGAAATGATTTTGCTAGACTGGACATGGCAGATCCCACTATCCAAAACCAAAATAGAGCCGACAGTCCCATTTTACAAATGGCTACACCAATTTCGAAAAAATGAATAAAAAAATAAAATAAAAACAAATCAAAACAAAATGAAAATAATCCAAAGAAACATGACCGACTAAACCACCCAACCCCCAGTTTTAGACTCTGAATGTGCCATTTCATCTTTCTTTTGAAAAGGCATGCTCTGGGGTCTCCTGCTTTGACCTGCAGGAGCACCGTCCCTGTACAATTAAAAAAAAAAAAAAAAAAAAACAGTCTCGCCCTGCCTTGCCTCCTCTCATGCATGCATACTGGCATAGCTGAGGTCACTGCCCAGGTGAAGTGCGACAGCAGAAATGCCCTCCGTCGCCTTCACCGGCCTGTGGCCTCCGTCTGAAGAGCCAAGGTAGGAGGAGGAGACACTGGGGTCCCCAGGGTCCAGGCTTGCGTCTCAAGCCTCCCTGCTTTTACTATGGAGAGCCAATAGTGTCAGACAATTTGTACAACCAGCATGGTGCCACACAACAGAAGCACATTTACACCGACATTCAAAAAATAGATATATAATGGAACAAAACTACTCTGGGAAGAGACTCTTCTCCATTGGTTAGTGGATGGTCTCCAGGGAAACAGGTGGGTGTAAGCCAATCGTTGTCTCTTTTTTAAGTTTGTGCACATTTTTTTGTATGCTTTCCTGTTTTGTTTCTAACAGGCGGAAGTGAAACAGTGAGGTGGTTCCACACTCCGACGCCAACTCCTCAAGCAACCCCCCCCCCCCCCCGTACACTCTGCCCCCCCCCCTTCCCACCCCCCAACTGGGATCCAACCCAGCTCCTCTGGGACCACAGAAGAGATTTATTTAAAATTACCAAGAGCACTTACCAGGTTTCTTGAAAACATTTCGGTACAGAACTCTGTGGTAGGAAAGGCCAGTCCCCCCACCCCATCCCCTCCCCAGGGTTTTGCCCAGAATCAATGAGAAAAAAAGAAACCCCCAGTTCATGCGTGTAACACAGTCCCAAAAGAAAGCTCTCTTGTCGTTTTCATTTTCCACGTCACTGTATTTTGCATTCTTTATGCTACATATGTGTACACTTTGCGATCTTCGGGTGTTCTTGCCAAGTATTCTCTCTCAATAAGTCCTTCAATGCGCTTCTTAATCACCACAGGGCTGGGAAGGAATCGCGCTCTCAGTTGCTGGGTTACCTGGAGACGACAGAGTGAACAGAACAAGGAAGTTATTCATGAACGACATGCATCTAGAATCACTCAAGCAGGCCCTCCGCATGTGACGGGCATTAGAAGATCCTGCTTTCATGTTCTCAGACAGCCACAAGCTGCAGTTCTTCACTCCGCTCTCTTTCTGTGAAAAAGCACTGCACCGTTCCCACACGGATCACATATCCTGTTTTTACGCAGACGCCCATGACCTGTTCTCCTAATTACATAACTGCTCTTCAATGCACTGAGGTACTCAACGTAACGCAGCTGTGTTACAATAAAGACAAAGAAAATAGGTGTGTGTGTGTGTGTGTGTGTGTGTGTGTGTGTGTGTGTGTGTGTGTGTGTGTGTGTGTGTTGAGAGCTTACACATGTGTGAAATACTTTTGACTCATTAGACTGTGGCAATACTGTGGACAATTTCATCTCGAAAAATTACTCAAGGTTAGGAATGCTGACATTATCAGCATTGGTGTGGATATTATAACCAAACGTTCTTCTTGGAAATGATCAAACAAAAACGCCGCCATGTTGCTGGTCTCACCTCTGCAACTAGAACATTGTGCTGCATCTTCTTTCTGGACTTCATGATGCGCACGATGGCCGCCTCGATTTCGTGCTTCCTGTCGTCATCCACCTTCTGCCGCGTCTCCTTGCGCTCTGGGTCCGACTCGCCCTGCTTGGCAGCCACTGCAGCGTTGCAGTACACGCAAGCACACACGCAAGCACACACGCAAGCACACACGCAAGCACACACACACACACAGACCAGATTCAAGTTAAAAGGTCATGTCAGGTTCAGCTAACGTTGCAGTAAAGAAATCCCTTGAACACCAGCATTTGTGTGTGTGTGTGTGTTGGTACTCACCTGTCTGGATCTTTACTCTGTGCAGTTTGGAGGTGAACTGGTCGTTGACAGTGAACACATGTCCGTTCTCGATCTCCTTGGACTTGGGCTCCTTGGTGAGGACTCGCTGCGTGGGCTTCCCACAGGCCAGAGACTGCAGCGCCCGCACCAGCTCCCGCTCAGGGATGTCTGTCTCCTGCTGGATCTCCTACACACGCACCGACCGGTGGATGGAGATGGAGGGAGGGAGGGAGGGAGGGAGAGAGAGGGAGAGAGAGGGGGAGAGAGGGGGAGAGAGAGAGAGAGAGAGAGAGAGAGAGAGAGAGAGAGAGAGAGAGAGAGAGAGAGAGAGAGAGAGAACAAACTTTTGTTTAGTCACCCAGTTGGCAATTAGTAAATCATGAAAAAAGAAAAACTTGACAAAAAAACAAAGTTCCCGTCAAAACTGGCCGCACACAGAAGCCACACAAAAGCAGTGGTCTGTGGTGGTTTGTTTTGCATGTCAGTAAACAGGCTTCTTGTGTTCAAAAGCTGACTGCTCTTGGCTATGTCCAGAGGCAGGGAGGGGCAGGCATTGTGCCAACAGTCAACTCTGGCTTGTGAAACTACAGGGTGACCAAAGACTTTAAGAGTCCTTTCCAAAACAGCAGTGGACTCAAGAGCAGGTCTAGTACTGATCTGGACCAGAGCCTGATCAAGTCCTGATCCATCAAAGTCATCTCTTCTAAAGGGTAGAGAAACATCTACAGCCAAGTCCAAATTTACTCAAACCTGTGCCAAATTTAGACATAAGTTTGACAAAAGTGCATTTTTATTTCACCAACAGGTTTGCTATGCCTGGAAATGACATAAGCAGTGCACCAATACAAAACATTGTGCAGTAGTTGTAAATTTGGTTAAAAAAAAAAATCTCTTTGGTCCAATAAAAAATAAATAAACGAAACCAGCATTTGCCATTGTGTATTAAACGTATGACCCTGGTGCTGGTAGAACCCACACTTATTTTGCTGGAGTTACAGGGGCAATGAGACCTGTGTTGAGAAGAGGACTGAGTGTTGATCTGTGAGGGAAGTTACCTCAAAAGTGGATTTCTCTCTGTTGTTGAAGAGCATGAGGATGGTCATCTGGAAGGTGGACACCTGCAGTATGTGCTTCCTGGTGTTGGAGCCTGTTACTTGGGCTCCACCGACGCCTGCATCTGAACCGTCCTCCTGGGAGATAAGGGAACAGGTAAGACGGTCAGACTAGAACAGCTCGAATCTCAACCTTCCTCCCGGCAAGGAATACAGCAGCTAAAACAGTCTGACTAAAATAACTCAAATCTCACCATCCACCTGAGCAAAACAGGCCATAGAATAGAAAGGGCAATACTGAAAAACAATTCATCTTTCTAACTACTGTACACTTTACTATCGATCCTTCTTAACTTTACAATCTTGTGCGGCATTCATACTACATTTTAAATTTGATTAGAGATCACACTAGCTCTTCAAAAACGTCTCTTGTGGTCATCATACCTTAACCTGTTGAGGAATTAATTATTTTCCTGGTCCCTTCTAGAATTCTACGCAAACGATCTATAGTTTCAGTGTTCTTTACACAGTCTAGGGGGAAAACCTCAACACCAATACAATACAGCAATCAAGCCAAAGTGTGCAATATTCCCTATAGAAGCAGTGATTTGTTTGCAGTGTCTATTTGAGTGTGGTGTCTGAAATCTAGTGTAACCTTATCAGTGTATGTTTGTGCACTGTCTATATAGTGTGAAGTGTTTGCATGTATCCACTCATTCATTTAATGTCAATAAAAGTATATTTTCTTATAACATCAGCTCCAAGACTGTTCCTTCATTGGGCAGCCAGATTGCATACAGATTGGTAAGGTGTAGAATATCTGGTTTAGTGAGCATGAAACACCCTGTTGGCACAGTGTTAGTGTTCATGTGCACTACCTTTTTGATAGGGCCGTAGAAGGTGGCATTGAGGTCTGCAGAGCCCATGTGATGCTGCAGGGTGAGCTGTCTGCCGCTGTGCTTAGCCAGGTAGAACCTAAACCGCATCGTCACCACGGCAACACAACACAACATCAGTTACCACCCAACGGACAAGACACACCAGCTCAACACAGCTAAACTTTAACGCAAAACAAATTAACTAGACACATAAAACTTCACATATTGCCGTCTCGAGTTGCAATCTATGCTTGCTGCATGAATTAGTAAAGAAACTCGGTTGGTATTGTTACTATTATCATGTTATAAGTCAAAAGCCTGTATTCTGCAAAGGTCAAGACCAATGACAACAACCACAACAACAATAAACACAATTGTTCCCAGACCTTCTGAAGACCTCAAAGGCGTGTCTGGGTGAGGGGGGGATGTTGCATTTGGGTGTGGCTGACTGGGTGGGCCAGTATCCTGTAGTGAGAACTCTTACTGTTAAGTCCACGCCACCTAAAGACACCTGCAGAGAGAAGACAGAAATAGCGAACATTACATCAACGGTCAAGAATGTAACTTTTCGATCAAAGCGGTGCTATCCACTCTGATAGTGAAAGGTGCAGTTGTGAGTCTCACCCCAGTTGATTGTAAATGCTGCCGGAACTCGTCCATGGTTGTGTTTGAGATGCTCATGTCCCTGAACATTCCTTCCAGTTTAGAGGTGAACTGACATCCGCACTCAGTCTGCAAACACACACAAACATCACGCTCATACAAAGGACGTCTACTCACTCATCTCACTTCAACAACAAGTCATAGAAGGGCTTCCCAAATCATGTGTCCTTCTTAATCCTAAACCATTTCTACAAGCTTTACACCATGTCTAAATACATTTCTATTCCTAAATGTCAAATTTAACATTCAACATCTGTTCAGTTTTTACCTCTGCGCCTCCACAAAAACATTTGACTATCAACTTCAGTTTAGGAGGAAATACACAACACTGAATTGACAGCTTCAGGTCAATTCAGGAAACAATTTTTTTTCTCCAGTTTTCCAAAGCGTCACAGATAGCAGCGCCTTTATCAATACTTTCACTGACTTGGAAAGTTTTATTTTCCACAATTTAAACAGCCAGGGAATGTATGCCTACAATAGCGACTTGCTATAGTGGCTATGCGTCATTCACACTACTATGCAAAAGCAGAGACCTTAAGGAGATTCTGTTCCACGCAGTGCTCACCTTGAGTTTGGAGATCATGTTTTTCTCCGAGTCGTCAGAGACGCTCTTGTTGGTGAGGAGTCTTCTGGCCAGGTGCTGCTTGTAGTACCTCTCAAATACGTCCTTCTCCTGCATGAAGCGGAATAGCACCATGGCCTTGTCCAGGATAGACTCCACCTCCTGTTCTGTCAGCTACACACACACACAACAGGGGAAAAAGAAGCACGTGAGAGAGTGTGTCTGTGTGTGTGTGTGCACTCTGCTTTCAGTGCAGAGTTGAGTGCTTTAATGGTCTTTTCACATTAACATGTCACCATTAACGATTTCAGATATTGTAGCTGTGCCAGAGACTTCATTAGAGTATCGCTATGCTAAGAGGGTAAATGACCCATGCTTGTGTTCCATGTTTATACGATATTGAAATCAGATAAAGACTGAGTAGGAGCATTGGCTGGGGACTTACTCCCTTGACTCCCTTCTTGAGCTTGTCATCAATGAAGAGGGACAGGTACTCCGGTGAGCGCGAGTTCAGGTTGAGGAAGTACTCAAAGTCGCCTGCAATGGTCTGCTTGAAGAGACGGTCATTGTTGAAGGACTCCAAGAGGAAGCGGTCGAAACGAGACTTCAGGTCCAGAAGACCCTAAAAGAGATGATGAGGAGACAACACTGACCACAATATCATCTACAGAACCTCCACTATGATCTATGCCAGTGGTTTTCAAACTTTTCACAATGAGTACCACCTCAGAAAACAATTGGCTCTCCAAGTACCACCACTATGACCGGCATTAAAATACATTAGCGTAGGCCAATTTAACTACACATTTTACATTGTACATACTGTTTTGCGTTGTTTCTTGTTTTCAAGAAAGACAAAAACTAGTTTAAATTTAACTTCAGTGATCGTATATATATATATATATATAAATAATTTATTTATTATTATATAATTTGAACTGACTATTTAGTCTTTATGAAAAAACAACAACTTGGAGACTCTCAAAGTACCACTAAAGAAATTCTGTGTACCACCAGTGGTACCCGTCAGTGTTGCGCGGTCTGCCCGAAATTAAGCGGTCGCCCGCGGATGAACGCGGTCACCCGCGGTTATGAGTCATAAACAAAATATTTTAATGATATTCGGGTCATTTGCGGGCGGGTCAGTTAAAATTAATTAAATATATATTTTCTACAAATAGGCCTACTTAAAATATCACGAGAAAGCTAGCATCAATACAGTAAAGCATCAATACAGTAAAGTCAACAGTAAAGAAGCAAGACGCGAGTTAAAATAATAAAGACACCCCTTCAGGAAAAGCGATATAGGCTATGGTTATGGTCTAGGCCTACTTCTTGCGAAGCCATTTAAAAGTATGACAGCCAAAACGGGCAGCCTGCAGGAATAAATGTTATGGCACAGACTACACAGCCATATCTACCGGTATGTATAGGTTCGCGCATGCATAAAAGTTACCTTAGTTCGTTGTGTTTGTGACTTTAAACAGTGGATGTGCTTTAGTAAAGCTTTGTGTTTCATTCAGCATTATAAACCAGTTCTTACGCTAATGTTTTGACCAGCAATGTATCTCTCTTGCCTACCTCACCTCACCATTTCTGTTTTCGAAAGAAAGATGTATGTCCATGGCCTTCAAATCTTATCCTAGTGTTCTTATCCTTTGTGCGTTGCGTGCGTGCTTGCGCTCTTATTCTCATTCTTTCTCCTGCGCAAACATTATGTCCTGCATGCTTACTGCGTGTAGTTCTACTGCATCAAGTTTCGTAAATAAATTAGTTTGTTTTTACAGAAATGGCCTACTGTCACACTGCATGCAGCCTATAACCAAAAGCACACATTTAGTAAATAAGCGGGTCGGATCGCGGGTCGGGTATAATTTTGTCCTAATTAATATTCGCGGTCCGAGTTGCGGTCGGGTTGATTAAAATATCGGGCGACCGCGGGCCGCTTGTGACCAAACCCGCGCAACACTGGTACCCGTACCACAGTTTGAGAACCACTGATCTATGCTATGCCCATGTTCTATGCCATGTCCATGTTCTACAGGCGGACACTGTTGTTCTTCAGCAACAGTCACATGAACAAAGTAAAAAAATAAATAAAAAAATACTTTTGATAATATTCCCACTGAGCTTGTTTGAAATGCTGGCTGCAGAGTGTGCATGAGGAGCAGTGTCCCCAGAGTGGTGTGTGTGGCGGCGTATTTACCTGGATGTAGTCCACAGGGTTCTTGCCCTCGCCCTCCTCCGACACCAGGGCTTTGCCTTGCTCCCGCAGGTACGAGCTCATGCACTCACACATGGTCTTCAGGCCGTTTGGCACTCGGCTGAACAGCTTGTACATACACGCCAGGTCTAGTGACAGAAAAAATCATTTTTAAAACGCATAAATATATGGCATACATCAAAAAAATATGGCATCAAGAAAAAAAAAATCCATAACAGACGCAAGAAACACCAAAGGCCAAGGTTTATCAATGGCTCAAAAAAAAAAAGAACAAAAAAAAGAAAAAGAAACAAACTAAAACATCCAATGTGCAATGTGTCCAACTTCTGCAGTAGTTTAAAGCATAGAGAGCTGTACCATCGTAAAACATGTAAAATCAGATCTCACCTTCCGTTTTTCCGTTCTTGAGCATGTGGACCAGCCCCGAGTTCTCCATCTCCACTATGGTCTTCATGTGCTTGGAGATGAGCTCGCGCTCCACCACCTTCACGATGGGCTCCTCTGTGGACTTGTCCAGGCAGTGCATCACCCGCTCGATCTCCTCGTTGATGCGCGCCTCCACCTTCTTGATGTAGACGCTGGCACAGTTCTCAGCTAGGAACTTCTGGCTCTCCATCTGAGGAGAGAGACAGGGAGGGAGAGGGAGAGAGAGAGAGAAGGAAGCACTAATTAAAAAAATAAAAAAACTTGGCCTCTACCTCAACAACAATCCAAAATACCTCCTCAGGTCTGTATGTAGACACGTATAGTTCCTAGAACTTCTTGCGTCTTCACACCGCATGGAACTGGGGGTAAAATAACTCTGCAGGTCTGTGCAAACCAAACCTTGCTGTTGCCATGAAAACAGTTAGGCCAGAACTCACCAGTCCCCATTCAGATACAACTGCAGCTGCCTGCTTTGATTACACTACACATGCATAGGTGGCATTGACAAACAAATATATTCTGAACAAACCAACCGACCACATGGTCTGTTTACAGGAACAAGAATGAGATCAGCACTGTAGGAGAGTCCTGTAGTTAAACTCAACATGGGATGGAAATTATCTCCAAATCAAATCTGTGTGCGGTTCAACTGTATGCAAATCAATCTAAATTGATAAGAGTAGACAGCTCACCAACCTGGAAAAATTCAGCTGACATTTCTAAAAACGGAGCCTCGAAATCTTCTTCGTAAACGGACCTCCCTTCGAGGCCTAAAATCATCAGCATCTGGCAGGCGTTACGGATGGCCCCCCTGAAAAGGAAAAAAGGAGAGAAGGAGAGAGACAAACAGTGAATCAGATGAAGAAATGGAAGAAACTCTTGGCCTGAGAAGCCCTCACAACGTGAATAAATCAACAGAAGTGGAAAAAAAGCAGCCATCCCTAGCAGCCTCCCTGCTAGCATCATGCTAACTCACTCTGGCATTCCCACTTCTACTGCAATGCTAATCAGAGTCTGTGAGGACTTATTTGTGGAGATGGTATTTATGAGTAGTTCATCGTGTGCAGACACATCATAGATCTTGTTTACATAAAAAGCTGTAAAAAAAAGTTAATCAATAAGCCAGCCTACTGGGCCTTAAAATATAGTTTAACATGTTCTCAAAGTCCTTTCAGGTTTTTATTTTTTCTGTGCAGTAGTATCATTTTCCTTATCTCAAGACAGTCTGGTAATAGATAATTCAAGGAAGAAGCAGTTGGCTTATCTTGGTCACTTCACTATTTGCCCCCTGCAAATTACTCTGTCTCTTATCAGTGTCCAGGCATAAATGCCCACGTTGATCTTCCAGGGTAGATATGATTAACTACCAAAGGCAGTGCAATTGAGGCCACATTTCCCATTAGGTCCAGTCTCTGTGTGTGTGTGTGTGTGTGTGTGTGTGTGTGTGTGTGTGTTCGTACCGGTCCACCACCTCTCCCTTCCTCTCTCGGGCGATCATGTCCAGCAGGGTCTGCCGGAGGTGGTCTCGGATGCAGCCGTAGCGCACCACTTGGTCTCGGAAGATGATGAGGCCCAGGTTGTACACGTTCTCCACGTTGTTCTGCTGCACGTATACCCGGTCCTGGGAGAACAGGCACAATAACAGCGGGCATCAGCCATCAATGAACTACTGCGTTTATATTATAATAATATTCAAAAACAAGAGATATTATACAAGAAACATTTAGAGTGAGCAAACTACGTAGATAAAAAAGCCTAACCCTCAAACCCTAATACCAAAACTAGTCTGAAGGACTAGACTGTTTGTTTTCATGTTCCATTTGTACTTTTCATATTTCATATGAAGTTGTATTCCCAGTCGTAATTCCTAGTTACGAGCAAACTAACAGACGATAGCATCGACTTGTGTTACAACTGGAACGCATCCATGTCAGTTTTTACTTGGATGTGACGCAATTCCCAGTTACCAGTTACCACTTCCATGGCAAATGGAACACAAAGAAAACAAACACAATTTAATGGCCATCAGTAAGCGCCACACACCATGTACATGAGGATGTCTCTGATCATGACCATGGCCGTCTGGTGGTCGTTCCAAGCCTGGTTGAGAGTCTGCAGGAAGTTGTTGTTGAGGGAGTTTAGCACGTCTTCTCGTACCTGCAGGAGAGACGAGACAAGAGAGGTGAAAACGCTGCAGCTACGTTACGTGTCCTCAGGGAAAAGAACAGGACTAAGCAATAACTTGCATTTCATACTCTATTTGATTTGGAGGCGTCTTCATACCTGTGCATGACATGGGATGCACAATACAGTGAAAAAAACTGTGATTGAAGGCATAAAATGAATACCCAAGTGGGCCTTCAGAGAAGAATAAGCATACAGGGTCACTCACGTGAAAGGCATTACACCAAACATGCTCTGACTTTTCATTTCATTTTTCATAACACATTGCCATTGACACACACACTTTAAACCACATTTCCCTTAAACCTGTTTTCACTGGAGAGAGTATGTGCAGAGCATGAGGCTGCACAGCTGTCAGTCCAGTCCATAAAAGCTTCAGATGATTCTCCAACACACACACACACACACACACACACAGCTGCTCTCCACCCACCTGGCGCTTGTCAGCTCACAACGCTCACTGTCGGGGTCATTTAGAGGCCCACCATTAGCCATTACCCACTCATTACCAGACACTGGCCCCAGCACTGGTCTACACCATTAATACGGAGACGAGGGTTCACTGCACAATTCGCAGACTCATTATTTCCAATGACAGGCCTGTGAGACGGACTAAACGTTTAAGCTCGATGACATGGAGAGACAACTGGCAGGATCATCCCCGGCACGCTAGGAGGAGCTGGCTCCTTTGTTCCAGAAATAGGGCTCGTTATTCTTGTTTTGGTGGTGTTAGGGGATGGCCTGGTGACCCCCGTGACCTATGACCTGCGACCCCTAGCTCAGGACTGCACCCCTTAACGATGTTTTGAAGCAGAGGGGCAGAAAGCGTGCTGCTGCTACCAGACCAGACACAGTCAGCACTGCTGAGCTCCTGCTCCAGAGGAAAGAGCCTATGGCCTTTCAGCTGTAAAGCCATCAGGTTCTGAACAGGTTGTGCAAGTAAATCTGTGGGCTGTGTGTGTGTGTGTGTGTGTGTGTGTGTGTGTCTGTGTGAGGGAGAGAGGGGGGGGGGGGGGGGTATGTGTGAGTGAGAGATGGTGAAACAGTATGTGTTTGTGCTATCTGTGTGCGTGCGTGCGCCCCTGCATAGCCAGCAGGATTACAGCAGCTACCGGGCACTTGGGAAATGAATGCCAGCCTTGACCTCGAGTCTCTGCATAAATGCCCCACAATCACAGATAAGCCCCTGTGGCTCCAAGGCAACCTGCTGTTGCTGGGGCAGGGACTCTGCCGCTGCTGGGGCAGGGACTCTGCCGCAGCGCCCTCTCTGGGTCAGCATGGGAACTGCTTACCATCTCCCCCCTCGTACTCCATAATGGCTCAGTTAAACCAATGACGAAAAAAAAACTATCAGCGTCAAACCACTACACACAGTCAAAAGAGAAGCCACCACAAGTGGCGTGGACCTGGCTCCAACTGTTTATGCCCCAGCTCCAAGAAAGCTCTTCCTCTGGCTCTGAAACTCTTTGCAGACATCTCTCATCATCTCTGCCGACTCTTCCCTCGATCAACACTGGGTGCACTTCTTTGGAATGCAAGTGCATGACGGCCTCTGGACTGTCAATGTTTTCTGCAGTCACTGGGTGAAGCTGGCACTTGACACATGGACCCGCATTGGATACTGACTCTAGGAACAGATCTGGGCCTGGCGTGGATCCTGACGCTATTGCTAACCCACTGGACCTCTCCCAGACACGGGCCAGATCCGGGCCACACAGTCCAGGAGAGCGCATACACACATTTCAGCCAAGATTACGCAACTTTTTTTGTGCATTGTAGCCTTTATTAATAAGGCCCCAGGAGAGTATGCACACTGCAACATGTTTTTGCAAATGCATCAAAACCTGACAAACACAAAAACAAACAAACAAACGCACACACGCACGCACGGTCATATGGAGAGAGACGTTTGGCATTTGGTAGACATAACAGCGAATTTACAGTGGCAGAGTCTCCAGGTATGTAGGCTCCTGAACCACTAACCATGAACAAATAAGCCACACCATAAAAAACTAGCATCCAGCAAGTTAAAGCATGGACTCATTTGAATAACAAATTTACAGTGCGAGCCCAGCCAAATATTTCACATCACGTCATTACTCCAGTTAGCCCAGAGGGGTCCCCTACAGCGTAGCAGGACTGGACAGCAAGATTACGGCACAGAAAACAGGGGAGATAAGGAAGCAGGGGAGGGAGGGAGAGAGGGAGGGAGAGAGAGAGAGAGAGGGAGCAGGGGGAGAGCAGGGGGAGAGAGAGAGAGTGAGATAGGTAGGAAAGAAAAAGGGGAAAAAATGGATCCGAGGAAGGTGAGAGAGCCCGAGAAATCCACCTTACATAACACTACGGCACACTTTCCTACTCTTAATTAGTAATGACTGGAAATAATTTATGCGGTTGCAGAAACGACCTGCTTTTTTGTATTATTCATTTTATATCTGCTAGATAAATGACATGCCTGGCCACCCAAGACAAGCAGCTGCACGTCTGCACTGCAGTTCTAATCATCCTTAATAGTCTGAACATGCAACCTGCTTGTATATCCTGTACCCATTACAGGATAACTGCCTGATAACTACGTCTTGTTGCCATCATTGTTGAGAGTCATCATTGTTAAGAGAAGCACTTTAACTGAAGGTCAGGGATGGGCGTCTTAGCCTAGGTAATGTCAGACTTGCTCGCTTCAAATCATTTTTCACTGAGGCTAGGTCTTTACTCTGGAGAGGACTACACACCCTTTGTCAGTTGTTGAGTTGTTTAATCTATAAAATGTCAGAAAATGGTGAAAAACATTTCAGTGTTTCCCAAAGCCCAAGATTAGCCAAAAGCATTTAGTTTATGGTCAGAGGATGAATTTAATAGTTGACAGTTAACTGTTGCAGCCAGGTGATTGAATCCCTCATCTGGTGCTCATTGCCTGTGCCTCTAGCCACATCTGAATCCAGTGGAACCACAGTGACCACAGTTAGCTCACATTTGCCCACATTTGCCCACAGCCCACCCAGCTAAGTGGTTGCTCTCATCAATTACACTAACTAACACCACAACACAACACAAGGGCTTTGATGAAATGAGGCTCCTTGGGCCATGTGAGAGAGTGGTGACATCTTACTTTTACTAGCCTTACTAGCCTTTATAACCTTTATTGATATGACAGTGAAGAGCAGATGGGAAACGAGTGAAAGAGAGAGAGAGGGAGAGAGAGAGAGAAAGAGAGAAAGAGAGAGAGAGGGGGGGGGAGAGAGAGGGGGGAGAGAGAGAGAGAGGGGAGAGAGAGAGAAAGATAGAGAGAGAGAGAGCGAGAGAGAGAGGGGAGAGAGAGAAAGAGAGAGAGCGAGAGGAGAGAGAGAAAGAGAGAGAGCGAGAGAGAGAGAGGGAGGGAGAGAGAGAGAAAGAGAGAGAAAGATAGAGAGAGAGAGAGAGGGGAGAGAGAGAGAGAAAGAGAGAGAGCGAGAGAGAGAGGGAGAGAGGGGGAGAGAAAGAGTGAGAGAGGGAGAGAAAGAGAGAGAGAGGGAGGGAGAGAGAGAGAGAGAGAGAGAGAGAGGGAGATAGAGAGTGGAGTATAGAAAGGACGTCAGGACAGACTCAATCCTGGGTCCTTGTGAGCACTGAACCCTTATATGTGGTGTGGGATGCAGACAAGAGGTGACGCCTTACTTTGTTGATGAGGTGCTCGGTGACGACCTCTCGCAGGCCTGTGTACAGCTTCTCCCCGTGCTTGTGGAGCACCATGGTGTAGGCGTTTCGGTAGAGCTCCTCGAAGCTCAGGCCGCTGTTGTTCTTCCTCTGGATCTCCTGAATGGCATTCTTCAGAAGGTCCCAGATGTTGTTTACGTACTTCTCATCCATAGTCATCTGTGGGGACGAGAGGGACAACAGAGGTGCATTTAGACAAATGTCCCCAAAAGTCTCAGGGAAACCCCCCATCACAGCTTGAGTTCTCATTTGGGGCAGTAATGTGACCAATGAAATCAAGAAGTGAATCTGAACAGGTAGTCATTGGACAAAAGCCTCTGCTAAATACGATATATAAACTTAATCTCAATAGGTTTCTGTGATTTTAAAATGCTTGGTACAGTGACAGTGGCACTCATAGTCATTCGCTTGAATTTGGCTCCAGAAGCCCTGAAAATTACTGTATGTGTGTGTGTACAGTGTGTGTACATTGTGTTTTGCACTCTCTAGTCAGCAGAGGTAGGAAGTTAATTCAGGTTGTGGTGAGCGTTAGTCACGCAGACAGAGCGAGACAGTCCGGCGCGGCGCGGCGCTGTTTTTCGCCCTCCACTGAGCGGCCCGGTGAGGGCTAGTGCACAAACTGAAAACGGTTCATTCCGCTGGAGTGGGCCTGGCCGACGCTCTCCCGAGCCCCCTCAGGTGCACGGGAAACTAACAGCAAGGGGATTTGCATGATGCAACGCTGCAGTGATCCGATGTAATAAAATGCAAAGCATCCATCTCTCATACACACTCACACACACACAGTGTAAACCCATTCCAATGACGATGTGTGAGATGCATGGGGGGCCAGACTGAGCAGTGATCTAAGCTTGGTGCGAGCAGCATGCAGACAACAGTAATCCACTCCACACTTGGGATCAAATATTAGGCTAGGCAGGGCTTGGCTGTCTCCTGTGTGTTAAAAAGTCTGCATAGACAGAAAGGGCATGGGTGGCTGAGCTACCACCTAGGGCAAACACAGGAATAAGCACAAGTTAGAGAGAGAGAGAGAGAGAGAGAGAGAGAGAGAAAAAGAGAGAGAGAAAAAGAGAGAGAGAGAGAGAGAGAGAAATAGACAGTGAGGGCAAAGTGAGTGTGTCTGAGAGAAAGACAGAGATAGAGACAGAGAGAAAGTAGAGACAAAGAAAAATAGACAGAGAAGTGTAAGTGTGTGTGTGTGTGTGTGTGTGTGTGTGTGTGAGTGAGAGAGTGAGAAGGGCTGAACCAGAGGAAACCTAAATGCATAAGTAATAAGTGGGTCTATCAGAGAGCCATAACTGGGGAAGCAGAAGAGAGACTGCGGGGGGTCTGAGCAGGGTAGGAACTACTATTCTGTCTAACACGCAAAGTTAGCGCAAAATTAAAAAGGAATAGGCTAATTAAACTTACAGTGGAGTGGGCGCATCCTCCTTGCAATCACAACCACACTCTCCTTCACTTAGCTATTGGGTTTGTGTGTCCTTTAGCGCCACAGCAAGCTGAGGATGCAAGTGCTGCGGGCACACAGGATGTGATGTTAGCACGCTGAGGCTCACCGGTGCCGCAGGCCTATACGCAGCAGCCCACGCAGCAGCCAGCTGAGGGACAGCTGTGGCCCAGATCTGGCCCAGATTGGTCAGCTGAGGGAACAGCTGTGGCTCAGATCTGGCCCAGATTGGTCAGCTGAGGAACAGCTGTGGCTCAGATCTGGCCCAGATTGGGCAGCTGCCTGCCAGTGTGGGCTGAGCGGATGCCAGAGGCAGCTGGTCTTTGGGAGGAAGGTGTCCTCCGTGCCCTCAACGCTGAGTTAGGGCATAGAGAGAGAGAGAGAGAGAGAGAGAGACAGGGAGGGAGAGAGAGGAGAGAGAGGAGAGAGAGAGAGAGAGAGAGAGAGAGATAGACTTATCATCACGTTTGTCTGTGTACTCGGCTCGCCGCTGCACAACGGAGCCCCAACGTATACACAGGAGTCTCACTATGAGATGATGGGCCTGTAAACAGGCTGTACAGACGCTCATCATGAGGTGACGTTAGGGGACATTGCCTGCGGCAAATACTCCTGGTGACAGGAAACTACCTCACAGACTGCGGAGAATGTTTTGGCCTTTATGAAGCATGAGCACCACAGTCCCGTAGACAAAAGTTCAGACACACATCTCTGTTTCCTTGTGCTAATGAGTCTAAGAACAAGTCTCCATTTACCAATGGTGGTATAAATCTAGCCAATTAGAAGACACTTTCTGAGACCACTGTGGACTCTCAGACTGAAACTCAGGAGATTAAAACAAAGCCTGGATGTTGACCTAAATTTACCAGAGTATGGAATATACAACACAGTACAAATGTCCCATTCTGGCATTAGTCCTCCTAACAAACAACATGGCCCCCTTCATAGTGAAAGCTACCAAGTTATATTCAGAAAAAGTACAGGACAAAGTAGAATATACAGGATGACTTACAATTCTGCCCGGAGAAACATTGCCAAAATGATGGGAAATGTATTATAGCCACCTGGCACACGTTATATTGCAACATTGCTACTGAAGTTTTACAGCTTGATTTATGCCACATCAGTAAACTGCCCCTTCAAGGAATCCAGCAATGCATCTAGACATTCTGTATCGACTACAAGTTTTGTCAGTATCGACAAGAAGCTGAACACACTGTGATGGAACAAAAATGCATAGGTTACTCCATTGAATAATGCTACACTTTTGTCAATTTGCATAATATACTTAATTCAAATGTAACTTAATAGAAAAATACTCTTCAGTAACAGACTTCCTATTCTCCTTGCTGTGGTGGATATTTTGTTTGGTATGTACTTTTTGATCAATAGACCTGCAACTTCTTCAGTGAAGTGATCTGCCACATTTGTGGTCACGTAAGCCTGAAATGAGGCAGTAAAAACCACAACAAACCTCTCTACCCAAACAGGAGGCTAGAAAGGCCAGTTTGCTATCTCTGAATCATGAGAAAACAAGCTCAGCAACACAGGAGAAAGTGTCAGAGACACAATTAGGGCTTGAGAGCTTCTGCAGCTTGGGTAGTTAGATTTCTGGGTCATGAGATCATTAAGGTATAGAGGCCCTAGTGGCGGTCTATAATGCTACCCCTTCCAAATGAGTGGTGCCACCTCTGCAGCATGCATGTACCCCCCCCCCACACACACACACACACACACACACACAAACACCTCTTCAAAACAACATCCTCGCCACAAATGCAGAAAGCTTAGAGTGGGTTATTTTATGGGGTACACTGGCTGCTGCAACTACTACTGTCAACTCCATCGCAAGGACCCTGAGCACTGAGGGATGCAACAGAACTGACTGCATTCCATCAGGCCAGCGCAAAGACAGTCTGGACATTGCAGAGATGATCTGAGCCACCAGAGGACATTAGCCTAGTGGTCCCCATGCTAGCACATCTACCAGACTTCACGATAACTAAGACTAATCACAATTTTGGTTTGAAAAGGCAAAGGGCAAGCATTAAATGCAAAGGGTTTGTTCATTTAGAGATGCTGAGAGGTTAAAAATGAAATGCTTTCTAGACAAAGACTGATAAGGTGTTAGGGAGTTTACAATATAGGCCTAAATAGGACTTGATCACACTAGGGAGGTAGGCCTACATTTATCACCTCAAACACACTGTGTAACTGAGTGCAAAACAAATATGACCATAGCAATCATACAGATGGCTAGATCCAGTCTTTTACAGGCATCACAATTAATGGAAATGTCCATTTTATACAGACCTGAATATAACCTACAGTATACTGATGTATATACGGAATACAACTAGTGAAATCTTATTAGGTGAGATTGCTTGATCGGCTTTATAAACAAACCCAAACTGAAGGTTTCCACTGCCTAGCCTAGCACACAGCATCATCTGGACCCTTAATAACTGGTCTTACTATCCAGATAGATAACAAGAATATCAACGTAGTTTCACAATATCTACATAACTGTAACGTTAGTTGGATGTTTACAATATGCACGACAAATATGACCATCTCAGATAGCCAAGTTAATAAACAGTTGGACGACAGGCCATCTTCCTTCTGTGAATGACAAACGTCTCAGTGGTATAACAGTTAACGTTAAAATGTTCAGCCGCAGCCAATTGGAGTGAACTCAACTGGTATTGCCACCTTACACCACTCCATTATTTCTATCAATCTAGAGAGCTGTGTTTCTCAGTGTATGAACCTGAAATTGACGTTTAATGGTAGTGTTGCAATGCTGTAATACTTGCTGTTGTAATGCTCATGATCAACATAGCTAGCAAGCAGTTTTAACTTGCTGCCAAAAAAACATAATCCAGGATTTATTGCCACGTAAACAGGGAAGAGATAAGATACTGTGCCACTACAAATTATTATAATAACCCTTAACACAAACTGTGGAATACCAAAATACACCATGAAAAAATATCAAACAAGTTTATACGATGGCTAACGTTAGCTAACGTTACGTGCCATCCGTTTTGAAACTGACCCAGCTACCGTTAGCAAGCTAGCAAGGCAGCTAATGAGTATCAACAGGGGCCTTTGCTAACTAGTTAGCTAGCTAACAAAGGTACGACCGAACTGTTTAGCTAACTAGCTAGCTAACGTTAGCTAAATAACGAGTTGCTTGGTACGATTTGTTCAAGCTACTTCAGTAAACTAGTAGTAAACTGAATGACAAATCTGACAATGTAATCATGTATCGTGATACATAATATATATATATATATCGTGATTGATAGCTGTAGAAGTAGCTAGCTCCAAATTCATCATTATACGTTAGGCCTACAGATCTGCGCACACATCCTCACTGTTTGAGTAAAGGGCTAGCCGAGAAAGTTGTCCTGTCTACGGCCAGTAGTGCTACTTACAGGAAAAGCTCGTATTCTCATCTTGGTGTCCTTCTTGGGGCCGCCTTTGCTAAGGTTGGACATACTTGGGTTTCTTTCTTTAACTGTAACTATTTACATGAAAATCTTCTCTGGGAAGGGACAAAGGAGTAAGTTGGTGGAGCCGACTGTCAGCTTCCACTTGACCTTCCCCGAAAGTGAGTGTCCCCTCTCCTCGATTAGTTGTTGACAATCCGCCGCCGTTTTCACTCAACTCTACCTCCACATTCAATGATGGCGGACCACCAGCTCTCGCTGAATGAGGCTTATGAAGTGCAATTCACGCGAGAATGAACATTTTTTGTTGTGAAAATATACCCATGCATTTCTAAAGGCCTTTAGGCTACAGGAGATTATTACTAAAGTTATAGTTGTAAAAAACATGCAACTATGATGCATTATAAGCGTTGATTATGTTGTAGCCTAATCTACTACTAACATCCCGAGTTTAAGTTTTAACGTTAAAGTTATAGTTTTTGGCAAACACTTTTGTCCAAAGAGTAGGCTAGCCTACATAATACAAATAATCAAGGTGGTGCCTCAAACAGCGTCTATGAATTAAAATAGGTGATGAATGTTTAGCCTACAGTAAAATTGCCCCCATCCTGTACCTATGTATACATGTATACGCGTTTATTTAAATGCACACTAATAATAATTAAAACAAAAATAACAGAGGCCTTTTATTTTGTAACACTAAAACGCATATAGCCTAAAGCCTGAACATTTCTAAACATTCTACTCTTTCAACAGCACAAAGTAGCAAAGTAATAAATAAATAAATAAATAAATAAATAAATAAATAAATAAATAAAATAATAATAATAATAATACAAACAACTGAAATTATATCCCGAAGGTTAACTCTTTATTCATAAAGCCAAACATGAAAGAGATGCTGGATTAGCTGACAATTATTCCATAGGCTACTTAGAGATGTAAATCAAGTATGATGTGAAACAGCATGCTGATTGTAGGCTACCCTAATGGAATTGCAGACAGTAGGCTACAAAATGCGGCGACTCATGCCTCGACAAATAACTGGGTTCAGCCACTTCTCGTGTGCGTCTGGGAGATAACCAACAGCGCTCTGATGATAAACTTCATCCGCATCCATGAGGCAGTTCGACAACCTGAGATTTCAGGAATTATCACTTTTACCCCATTGACTACAGAACCTGCCTATTACTCAAAGACGACATGTTATTTTTTTCCCTCAACAACGACAACATAGACTACCGCAGATCTTTCAGGATATAGGCCTATTTCTGTGGAAAGGTAACCTATATTAACGAAGCTTCAAGAAAATAAGATTGAAAAGATGTGAAGTTTATGAAGAGGGCTTTATAAAATAAAGGAAAAGCAATGGTGAGTAGATTAGCTTACACTTTTCATATATAATTCAACTGTCAAATAATGAAAAATATGTAGTATATGTATGGCGTCTGTGAATTCATGAAGAATTTAGCAACTTGTGATATCTATAGTTGGTTATTTTTCAGCAATTGCCCAGTAACACTTCGCGTTTGCAAGTCAATGGCAGTCTTTGTGCTTACCCTTTATATTCTTGTGTTGTCAGTATGGATTTATCAACACGTGTCTGAAGTCACTTGTGATAGAAAAGTTTGGAGAAGACACTTGGGACAAACTCAGGTAGGCTATGCTATAGAACGTCATATAGTTAGGAAAGCAGCATCTCTCATTACGGTAGCCTAAAGAGTATTTCCAATTAGTTCCAAGAGGCGGCAGTACAGCTCACATTATAGGTTTACCAGTAACCTACACTGTTCAAAAGACATGAAATGATTACAAAAATGACCTTGTTGATTTTTATTTATGTTTTACTTTAATTTATTAATATTTTGCAGGAATGAGGCAGGTGTTCAGGACACCTTCATGACTTATGAGGTGTACAAGGATGACATAACGATGAAATTAGTCTCTGAGGCCTGCAAACTACTTGGTAACTCATCTGCTGCATTGGTGTAGTAGATTCCTAGTCATGCCATGATGTACCAAATAATCGTTATGAATGAAGGCTATACTGTATGTATTGAGAGACATCATACGTCGCTCCTGTGTGTGTGTGTGTGTGTGTGTGTGTGTGTGTGCGTGTTTTTTTACTGAACAACTCATATACTGTGCTGTGTTAAATTGGCTACTTGTTCCTGCATTTTACCAAACAACTGATCACATACTGTATGTATTTTAAGATGTGAAAGCAGACATCGTGCTGAGACAATTTGGGGAGTACTTCTTTGAGTTCTGTAAGAGGTCCGGATATGACCACATGTTGCGGACCCTGGGAGGAAACCTTTTTGACTTCATTGAGAATTTGGATGCTCTTCATGGCTACCTGTCTCTCTCCTACAAGGTATCTTCAAAGTTGTTGGCAACTGATGTACTGGACAAGACATTGGGTTGTACTGATATGAATGTACAATTTTACTGATCATAAATCACATGAATAATGTGACCTGACATACTCTTTGTTTTTAGGAGATGAATGCACCCTCATTTCGAGTGGAAAAGAACAAAGATGGCTCTATGCTTCTGCATTACTACTCTGACCGTAGGGGTCTCTGCCACATTGTCCCTGGTAACTGCTGGAAAATACAGTACATTTGCATCACATTTCTTAATTTAGTAAAAATTTTGCTTTTACCCAGAGCACTTACAAAAATGAGGAATAACATTCAAGCTACATTCAAGCTTTGCGTTACATTACATTTATTAATTTGGCGGACACATTTATCCAAAGCAATTTACAGCAATGGAATAACATTTAAGCTATTACGGTAATATAGCATTTTAACATTTAAGCTTTTAAACTACAGAGTTATAGCTACAACATTAGACTAACGTTTACAGTACAGAGGAGACTATAGTTAGGAATTAACACAAACCACAATGCAGAGGAGACCTAGGTAGCAATTAATACTAGTTCTATCAGTACTAATACAAGAGGATGAGAGTGCAAATGTTCTAAGTACTAGGAAAAGTGTGCTCAAAGGAGAAAGTGGTAGAAGAAGAAGAGGTAGAGGAGGAAAGAAAGGGAAGTGCATGTTAGGTGTGTTGGTTGTTAGAAGTGTTAGGAGAGGATATACTGTACACAAAGTGTATAGTATGGAAATGTGATAGTATATTACAAAGAGGTATCATAGTGTAACGGGAAGTGCACATCACTTTACTTGATGTGGATGTTGTACACTATACAGTTTTATCTGACCACAGGTCAGGAAGGTATATTCACAGCATTTCTAAGTGTAGCGTAGTAAATATTTGATGATTTATTCACTCACGTTACAGGTATAATTGGGGCAGTGGCGAGAGATTTTTTTAACAGCACAATAACAATGGAGATAGTGGACCACACGGAGGAGCTGGAGAGGACAGCTAAGAAGGAGCATGTAGTCTTCCTCGTCACGCAGAGACTGGCACTGCCCGAGAGACGTGGTGTAGATGATGCCCCGATGCCCACTACCCAACCCCCAGCTGAAACCCAACACCACCGCGGTGCCCCGTACTTGGGGAAAGAGGTAAATTGTGTATAAAGAGTTCCTAAATAAGCGTGAGGTTTATTGTAATCGCTAATACAGATCCCTGTGATTTCCGTTTGTAAAGAATGACATTTTTGCAGAAGAAGCATCAGACTCTTTGCCCCTTCAGGAGGAACCACTGGGAGATGGTCAGAGGTTTAGTACGTCTTGGAAAAGGTACATGACAATCAACACTACAGTCATAGACAATCATGTGAGGGTGAAGTAGTAAACATGTTATAAGCATATACTGAACTCCTTTTCCATGTGATTCAACCCTGATGTTGCAATCAGTTTTAGATATGCATCAAGGGTGCAGATGGATGTGTAGTAAAATAAGCATTTTCCTCTACTGGTTGTTTAAGGTGACTTTCATATGACCTTAGTACTAAGTGTTTGTTGTCTGCAGGGAAACTCCTGAGAGGTTTTGAGCCAGTGTATCCTGACCAGCTCTTTATTGACCTGAAGACGTTCTGCAGTGCCTTCCCTTTCCACATAGTGTTTGATGAGGAGGTAAGGGTATCTGCCGTAAAGCCAGTGACAGTAATGTTACTGCAGAGTACTCAGCATCTTCACCTTGCCAGCAAATATGCTTTCATATTACGGCATAGCTTAAACTAACCAAAATAAAACACTTATGGGATCTCTGAATCCACAGTGCAATCCAACTGTAACTTAAACACTAAGAGAAGTTGTATGACAACTTTAAATTGTAATAGTTTTTAATAGTACATCCCATTGGGAGGAGGTACATCAGTGCACTCAGTACCAGTACACAGCACTCAGCACTCAATACTCAGCACTCAATACTCTGCACTCAGCACTCAATACTCAGCACCAGAAGCATCACCGACGGTCAGCCCAGGGTTGAAGTTCATAGACACACACACACACAGAAAGACAGACATCCCATTGGGAGGAGGTACATCAGTGCACTGAGTACCAGTACTCAGCACTCAGTACTCAGCACTCAGCACTGAGCACCAGAAGCATCACCGACTGACAATCGGTCACACACACACACACTTGGCCAGGCCAGATGTAACAGAAAGGAGTGTGTGTGTGCAGCTGGAGGTGAGGCAGGCCGGTGTGACCATCCAGAGGATCGTCCCGGGCCTGCAGACCATGGGCATCCGACTGGACCACTACTTCTGCATCGTCCACCCAGGGGTTCCCTTCACCATCCCCAGCATCTGCACGTTCATCAACAGCCACTTTGTACTGCAGACGCGCAGGGACATGATGCCAGAGTGCTGGACGGACAGGCCCATGCTGGAGCTTAGAGGTGTGTGGACACACACACACACACACACACACACACACACACACTCACTAAACATGGACACATAGACACATATATGCACACATAGACACACACACACTCACACACACAACACACACACATCCACACACATCAGCCACTTTGTGTTTTGTCCATACCAGTCAGACCAGTCAGGTGAAATAATATCTTATGGGTTTCCTTCCCTTCTCTCTATACTCTTGCATAACGCCCACAACACACACACACACACACACACATACATACACACACACACACACACACACACACACACACACACACACATAAACACAACACACACACACACACAACACACAAACACAACACACAAACACAACACACACACACACACACACAACACACAAACACAACACACACACACACACACACACACACACACGCACACGCACACGCACACGCACACGCACACGCACACGCACACACACAAAACACACAAACACAACACACACACACACACACAACACACACACACACGCCCACAGGTCAGATGCTGTGGATGCCCTCGCTGCAGTGCATGCTGTACTTGGCCTCACCGCTGCTCCGCAGCCTGCAAGAGCTGGAGGAGCGGAGCATGCACCTGTCGGACATCGCGCCGCACGACGCCACGCGCGACCTGATCCTGCTCAACCAGCAGCGCCTGGCCGAGATGGAGCTGTCCAGTCAGCTGGAGCGCAAGAAGGAGCAGCTGCGCCTCCTCTCGCAGCACCTGGAGGAGGAGCGCCGCAAGACGGAGGCGCTGCTCTACGCCATGCTGCCCAAACACGTGGCCAACCAGCTCAAGGAGGGCAAGAGAGTGGAGGCAGGTGAATGACCAGCTCAAGGAGGGCAAGAGAGTGGAGGCAGGTGAATGACCAGGACTAGGAGGGGCAAGAGAGTGGAGGCAGGTGAATGACCAGGACTAGGAGGGGCAAGAGAGTGGAGGCAGGTGAATGACCAGGACTAGGAGGGGCAAGAGAGTGGAGGCAGGTGAATGACCAGCTCAAAGAGGGGATGGGTGGAGGACAGAAGGAGAGAGGAAGGGAGGGAGAGATAAGTAGGATGAGAGAGAGGGGGAAAGAGTGAGAGAAGGGGAGAGAGAGAAGAGAGAGACAGGGAGGGAAGGAAGTATAGAGAGAGTGACAGATAGGTAGGACGGAGGGAGAGAAGAAGAAATAGGGAGGAATAGTGTGAGTAAATGAAACAAATAAATGATAGGAGTATGGGCCTTTGGGCATTTATTGTAATGCTTTTTAGCATCAGTGTTCCTCCATTACTTGTTTTTGACAAAGTGTAATTTCAAATGAATGTCTCATATGTGTTTACATGATGCAGGACATCATATTTATACAGACAGACATTCCCACTTAAAAGCCTGCGTTTTCTTCTCCTCCAGGTGAATTTAAAGAGTGCACCATCCTCTTCAGTGATGTGGTGACCTTCACCAACATCTGCTCCGAGTGTGAGCCCATTCAGATTGTCAACATGCTCAACTCCATGTACCTCAAGTTTGACCGGCTCACCACAGTACACAACGTTTACAAGGTGTCACCATGGCAATGATGCACAAATATTTAAACATTGTAGGCTTATACACAATAACAAAGTACTTTGTAATTGCACATTGTTGGCTCAGTTTAATAAGTAATTAGCATTAACACTCCTCCATTACTTGTTGTTGTGTTTTTGACACAGTGTAATTTCAAACGAATGTCTCATATGTGTTATTTACATGATGCTGGACATCATATTCGTACAGACAGACATTCCCAAAAAAAATCCTCTGTCACAAGTACAAAGTGCTTTGTAATTGCACGTTGTTGGCTCAGTTTAATAAGTAACACAGTTTTGTACTACAAGGTGTCTCTCAACCATGTCTCGGGTCCTTGGCTTGGAAAAAATGTGACGACCTCTCATTGACGACTATTCTCATCTATACTCCTGTCATAAACAGGAGGACAGAGGACAGGGGTCACAGAAAAAATACTATTCACACATATTGATTACTGGTATGTCTGTTATGTTTTTTTCTTCGTAGGTGGAGACGATTGGAGATGCTTATATGGTGGTTGGCGGTGTCCCCATCCCTGCCTCTACCCATGCTGAGCAGGTGGCCAACTTCGCCCTGGGCATGGTCATAGCAGCTAAGTGTGTCACTAACCCAGTCACGGGACAGCCCATCCAGGTACAGTAACTGCGGGGATGCATACACCAGAGATGGTCAATCAAGAAAAAACTTGCACAGCACACCATTATTTGCCGTTGAAAAATAAATAAACGAAGTGTTTAATCCATCAAGCCAAGGTGCTACCAAGTGAGGTGATGTACAAGCGTTTCGGTCCTCAGACCTTCATCAGTGCAAACCATACACAAAGGTGAGACGCCTATTTATAGTCCGCGTCTACTGGGTGGCAGATCTGTCAATCAACCTGACCACTAGCTAGGTAGGTTGAAGTGTAGGCTCAAAGAGTCGAGATGTGAGATGGCCCTCAGGCTCATTAGTAAATAGATAGTCTGACCCAAGATAATCAATGAAAATAACAATAAAAAATCACAGGAAAAATAGAAAAACAAGAAAAACATGAGGAAAAATCAGGTGAATATTAAAAAATATAGATGGATAATCAGATATATAATCAACAGATGATGGGAAACCCAGCTTCAGAAAGTACAAGTCTTACCTCATCTTTGTTCCAAGCATTAACTAAACCAGCAGATTCTTATTAGCTTAACTTTTCAGCCAGGTAGATGAGCTAGGTTATGGAAATCACCTGTTTCAGGTAGCAGCAATACATTGCAGAACTTTTACTTTCTGGAGCAGTTTCCCATTTGTGGTATATAATACACTAACAGGGAGAAAAAGTTGACAGGCTGGATTAATGGAAGTGACACAGTGACAGTTTTATTGCTTATACTTTTGTGGTAAATGTTTGGTTGCACCAAATAGATTTTCTGAATAGGGCTGCACAATTAATTGATTTTTAGTTGAAATCGCAATTCGAACTGATTAGCTAATCGCAAAAGATGCAATTAATCTGGCAGCTTCTTACTCTCTCCCAATGGTTAATCTCATCACATCTATGATTTTTATGTTCATGTCATACTCAATGTTTGACAGGCAGTGAAGCTCACGAATCAGAAGTGGCCCAACTTAAAGCGAAATTTGGAATATTGAACTGAAGCTCGACTTTATAAAAATATATTGCAAATGAAATTGCTATTGCAACAACTGCCAGAAAAATTAGAAAAAGATCTAAAAGTATTAGATATTTTACCCAAATCGTACAGCCCTATTTCTGAATTTTCAATTAGACTAAGAGCACACTGCATATTACCATTTTAAGAGGTAAGAGTATGTAAATGAAGAATATGTGAATCATTGCCTGGGGTAGTGTGGTCAAGTTGCAATTAAAATCTAATTGAAGCCTTGATGCATCAACCTTCAGTAGACATATACTGACTGAAGTGAACACCTCCATTGTTGTATCACATGAGGACAGTTACTTAAGATTGAAGATATCCTTTTTTAATGCAAAACATGAAATGTAAACAATTGGACGGGGTCATTATCACTTATGCTGTTTTCCAGTCATCAGTCTTTATTCAAATTATTTTCTTTCATCTTTAACTCACGAGGATTGACGACAACCTCACCCTACCTATTTCAATGAAAAAAGTAAATCACAGTTAGATTCATGAAAGGTTTTTGTCTGGTCAAAAATGGTCGGCCTTCAAAAAGAATGTCCAATATTTCAAAACTTAATGCGTGTAAATACATGGCTGTGTTGCCAAATGTCACATTTGATACAGTCACTTGGATGTTAATATAGGTGTGGAATTTCGCACACCAGTCACGAAATCTGTTCATTGGTTGATTTGTTAATTTTTTGGCTACCTCTAGTACAGTTGCAGGTTTAATTTATGCATATTGCTTAATTTCTCACTGTTCTATTCTATTTTTGTAATAGAATATTAACTACTGCATTATTTTTTTATCATCATTTTAGTAAGTTACTTTGGTCAAATGCATGTGAAAGTTAAACCAGGGCTGTGCAATTAATTGAAATCAAATTTAAATTTCAGTTATGACTTCCAACAATTATGAAAGCAACATAACATAATCGAGATATGATTATTTTGCCTTTTTTTTACAGTTATTTTTCAGTTTATTTTTTTTTATCATTTTGAAAAAAATGAATAGTGTTTCCAAAAACAATTGTGATTGTGTTAAATAGTTGGGATCTCATTACTGACCAAAATAATCGTGATTATGATTATCGCTATAATTGAGCAGCTCTTAACATTAAACTCAGTATGTAATTTCTGACGCAGCAGCTGGTTGCACCAGTCAAGGTTGTGCTTTCTGTTCTTGTGTTTGCTGGCCCAGATTCGGGTGGGGCTGCACAGCGGTCCGGTGCTGGCGGGAGTGGTGGGCGAGAAGATGCCCCGTTACTGCCTGTTTGGGGACACCGTCAACACCGCCTCACGCATGGAGAGCCACGGACTGCCAGACAAAATTCACCTGAGCCCCACAGTATACCAGTAAAGCTGACACACACACACACACACACACACACACACACACACACACACACACACACACACACACACAAACACAAAGGTACACAAACCCACACAAACAAACACATACAGTATATTCACATACTGTATACACCAGAGATGGTCAACACACACACTCACACACGCACACACACACACACACACACACACACACACACACACACACACACACACACACACACACACACACACATACCTGAAACAAGGAGTGTGCAAATGAAAACACTCATGCACATGTGTAGTGTGCATATACGCAGGCATGCACACACATATAATGACTAAACATTTCTTTGGCCTAGATAGTTCATGGTTATGATTATTAATCACATATAATATCATGTGTAATTATATTGTGTCACAACTCACAACGCTTGCTATAATGATGCATTGTAATTGATACCATATAATGATGTAGTAAGGTATAGTGATAGATTGTAATTGATGTTGTATAATCGTGTAACAAAGCGTGGTGTGTCTGCGCTCTAGGGTACTGAGGCATAAGAGCTTTGAGATGCTGGAGCGGGGGGAGATCGAGATCAAGGGGAAGGGGAGGATGCGCACCTACTTCCTGGAGAGGAACCTCACTGCCACCGAGAGCCAGATCATGGGCCGCCGCCGCTGCCACAGAGTCACAGAGACCAACCCAGGTGAGGAGAGGGCACGCACTCCTATGTTGCAGAGAGCGCACGCACATCCAACTTAGTACAGGTGCAGGGTAATTAACACTAACGTTGGTCTAACACCTGACGAAGACCAACATTGGTCGAAACGTTGTGTAATTAAAATCACTTCGGGAGCAGCAGCAACAGTGTGCGGGTATCAGGCTCTACACTCCTTCCATGCCAGGTGAGGAGAGGGCACAGGGGTAGAGGGCAGGCTCTACACCCCTAAGTTGCAGAGAGTGCACGCACCTCCAACTTAGTACAGGTGCAGGGTAATTAAAAGTGCTCTAAGCGATGCTGGGTAACGTCACTTCTGTTGACGTTCAAACAAAACAGAAAGCTAGCTCGCTACATCCTCCCCCTCCCTCCCGTGCAATTGAAACTCTCCTAAACGCGCATCTCGTCTGTGATTTGCTTGAATAGTTTGTTATGTTTTAATGGGCTAGGTTTGTCCAGGTTGTTTGTTGCCGTTTTTGGAGCCTGGGCTGTCCACAGAGATCATGTTTTTTTACAGTGTATTCAGGACACAGGCAGCTAACGGATGGTGAGGTGATGTTTGCTGTAAGTGACAAAAAAATGTTAGCCTAAAAAATGCGTGGCATCGCTTAGAGCACCTTTAACACTAACGTTGGTCTAACACCTGTCGAAGACCAACATCGGTCGAAACGTTGTGTGATTAAAAGGTATCAGGCTCTACACTCCTGCCATGCCAGGTGAGGAGAGGGCACAGGGTTAGAGGGCAGGCTTTACACTCCTGCCATGCCAGGTGAGGCAAATTGACGCATCACTGAATGACACAGAAAATTAATTCTGAAATGATGATGCTTTGGTTTAGGCTAGTGCACTGGCACACACCTTTGGGACAAAAAGAGCTGCTGTGTGGCTTTGCCTTCCTTGAGATTTCCTCTAGTCTGTGTTGCAGCCTGAGTAGATATAATGCCTATTGTACTGACATTGGCCTCTGGAGCACTGTGTACTTCAATTCTACTCACTGTGGCGTACTCTGTGGACGTCTTTACAATGTCCAATGTCTCACTACAGTTTTTTCTCACCTTCTTTCTCATCTCTCTCTCTCTCTCTCTCTCTCTCTATCTTTCTATCTCCCCCTCTCTGTCAGCCCTTCAGAGGCAGTGGATTGACGACTGCCAGACAGCTGTGCCCATGCAGTATGGAGAGAGCCCTGCTGAGACGCAGACTCCTCAGAACAGGGAGGCTGCACCCAGAGAAAAGAGCCTCTCAGGTAGAGTGTCCTAGGTAGTGTCCTACAAGAGCAGCCAGAGAGAGGAGTCTCACAGTTAAAGTGTCCTAGGTAGTGTCCTACAAGAGCACCGAGAGAAAGGAGCCTCACAGTTCAAGTGTCCTAGGTAGTGTCCTACAAGAGCAGCCAGGGAGAGGAGTCTCACAGTTAAAGTGTCCTAGGTAGTGTCCTACAAGAGCACCGAGAGAAAGGAGCCTCACAGTTCAAGTGTCCTAGGTAGTGTCCTACAAGAGCAGCCAGAGAGAGGGGCGTGGTCAAGAATGAACAGGGTCTGTCTGATCTGAAATACGATCTTTTTGCATCAAATGTTCTGACAATATGATTTGTGTGTGTGTGTGTATGTGTGTGTGTGTGTGTGTGTCTGAGGTGACTTAAATATGACTGTAACCACTTAACAGGTAAGACACGGGACTCTGAGAGCTACGGCAGCCTGCACAGCGAGGGTCTCTCTGAGGACCAGAGCCCAGCACAGGCGGCGGAGGACAAGATGACCCAGTCCCCCTCAGCACGGGTCGAGCCCACAGAGCCAGCCTGCTCAGCGACCCACCGGAACAAAGGCCCTCGGACTGCTTTCTGCACCCTGCTGTGAACGTATGGCTTATCTGTATCAGTGTCCTTTTTTGAGTGTTATTATTGGCTCAAAAAGCATTTCAACTCTGCGTAGGTCTTCATCAGGGAGATAAAGAGAGAACCTAAGAGTTGAAATGTTGTTTGTGCCTATAAAAAACAGAGAGAACAAAAAAACTAATGCAGACTTTTTTGTGAGAAGAATCTCTTTTTTTTTTTTTACTCATCCATTCCTGCATCAGGCATGTACGCAAATGACCCCTTCCTACTGATGTCCTGCACCAGGCATGTACGCAAATGTCCCCTTCCTTCTGATGTCTGTGTGTTTTCACATCTGTTGGTGTTCTGTTAGAATCGGGGCCATTTGGCAGCCGTGATTGCGAGAGGTGCCAGAATAGGAGACTCGAGATGATAGATAGAGAGAGGGCACTCAGGGTCAGCTATAACATGTCTTCTCTCCGTGAAACAGAAGCTGACTAGGCTACACTCAGAAGAGACAGGACTCCAGATCGGCCAAGATTAGAGCCAGGTCCACCCCACAGCCAGTCGCCCTCTCAGCAGACGTCTCGGACAGGATTTAAGATCAGTTTGATGTTTGGAAGTTCACATGATTCCCCTACGAAAAAGAGCTATAGAGTCTTACAGGGACAAAATATTATTGTAATCTTACAGGAATACTATATATTATAGGAATCATATCAGTAGTATTTTGGGACATGCTCTAAAAGTACAATAACACTGTATTGTAGGAACACTATAGAGGATAACAATATTATAGAGGTATTACAGAATGTCATAGAAGTATTATACCAAAGAAATACTACAAATCTTTGTAATATGTAGTATTACTATTGTTCTTTTCCATAAGGGTTCCCAAAAAGCACACTGTAAATGTCCGCATGTTTTGTTCTAGAACACACAACAGGGGTATGGGATTGCTCACCTCAGTCAATGTCATGGTGGAACAAGTGTTTAAAATGTCATAACAACATGTCTGGTTTAATGTAATATTTAGATTTTTTTTTGTTAGGCATTTTTAACTAAAAATGAATAAGCTCCCATTTTGATCTAGTACAGAGAGATGTTTCTGACTTGTTTCTATGTTATGATGAATTTGTGTTAAAATGCAGGTCCATGATATAGAGCTCAAAAATATCTTTGTAATACTAGGCCTACCTGTAAATGTAATAATCTCAACGAAGTATATGTGAAATAAATCAGTATGAATTCAATACTGTGTATTTATTGCACATAAAACATGTATTTCAAAGCAAAGGCAGAACATTGTCATGTTCTGTGTTTTACCCTCAGCCATATTTATGACTGACAAAATACACTATAGTATAGTTGAGAATTAAATCAGCATGCAACGGGTATTAAAGAGCCAAATGTTACTTCTCAATAAGCCGATCTCATGGCAAATATTTAGTTAGTGTTGCTATAGCATGTGAAAACAGTGATGTTCCTGATTTGATGCGCTCCGTGTGGCATCACCTGACACCGCGGTGCCATCACGACCAGTCACCTGCCGGCCTGTGCGGCCTCGTCAGTGTTTGGTTATCCGATCCGAAGACAGCGGACTGTCACGGCGCATCGTGAGGAGCGTTGGGTTGCCGCATCCGGATGGGTGGCGGAAACCAAATCTGTAACCGGAGTCAGTCGTGTTCAGGTCAGATGAAACAGAAATCAGCACGGTGGGGTTTGACCCAAAAAGCACATAGACCAGTGGACTAAGATTGACTGGCTCGATTGACTCTCTATGCGTCCAGCGAACTGTCTCTCCATCGATCCAATTTCACCGTCTCCAGTGGTCATGCTCTGGTATGTCCTCAGGTTCTGCTTTGTGTGTTTGTGTGTGTGAAGTTAGCCTGATGAGTCCTCCATCACGGGGGTGTCAAACGAACTCTGGTCGGACACACACTTGGAAACAGGTCTGTTGGTGTAAATATCGTCCACAGGCAGAAGAAAAGTCACAGTTTTCACCTTGGATCTGAAGGGGAAAATATGAGAAAATTAATTAGGCCTAGGCTACTTTCATTCATGAGTAATTTATCTACATATCTTGATTCCTGAACCATACTATGGACATACATTTTTTTATATAGCCTACTGACAAGGTTAATGTGCATTTGTGGCCTAGAAGATGCTCGTTCATAAACTTGGTGTTTTGATTTTTTGAAATCCTTTTTGAAGTCCTTACCTATTTTTGCTGACATAATCTTGTAGGGAGCGCCTGTTAGCGAGTCTGTCCCTTGCACTGCTGTGCTCCTCTCTTGTTGAGCTGTTCGGTGCCGTCTGTGGCCGGTTGTGGGCCCCATCCTGTAGCCTTGCCCACTTGCTGTGGTTAGTAGTGGATTTATCCTCACTCTTCCGGCCTTTCGGAGGCCCGTCCCGGCCAAGCTTCAGAATGTTGGAGGAGACTGAATATCTTCTAACAGTCATGATGATGTTCTCTGGTGTGGAAAAGAAAATATCTAACATGGGTATACACCCGATCCATCAGGCTACCCTGCATAATGTAGGCTAATACAATTCAACACACACAGCTATTTAGATTAATCACTATCATCATAAGTTAAATTGAATGATTCAATTAAATTCAATAAATCAATTTCAATTTCAAATCTGAAAATGTCGAAATTCACTCAGCATAGGCTACTGTGCACATAACCATTCATACAGGTAAGCAAGTTGTAGTATACGGTAGGCCTATTTCTCTGTACATAACAGCACCGGGACATCAAACGTGAGGCCTAGGTTAGCCTGCTGTAACGTACCTTTGAACTGTCCCTCTAACGCAGGTGCCGAAACATTCCGTCTTAAATGTGTGTGTCCCGTGTTGTTCTCCACAGAATCGCTGTCTGGTAATGTTTGTATGGAATTATTCTTTTCTTCCTCAGTACTCAAGGGCACTTGTTTCAACTCTCCGCGCAACGCTCTGTTTTCTGTCTCCAGTTTCTGGATTTCGGTTTGCAATTCCATGATCACCTGCGCAAAACTCCGACTGCTGTCCATGGTGCTAATGCGGCGCTCGCCCGTCTGTCAACCACACCTGCTATCCGGATTCTTTCAAACAACCTTGTTCTCCGTCTCTTTTAAAGAGAACCCTGGTTTACTCGCCTCCGATCCTTTTTACGACTCTTTTTGTCTTTCAATCTCAGCCGGGATCTTGTCCTGAGCAGATTATGTCGCCTTTCACCACCTACTCAGCTGGGAGCGCTTGGGTGATTGGCACTCGGGCCGATGTTTTATTTATCCTCGGCGGGCGGTCTAACGTTTCAGGTTAGGGCTTGTTTGGAAAGTGCCTCGGAGATGTCAAACTGTCTCAAGAAAACAATGGAGACAGAGAGTAGGCTATCATGTAATTCAGAGAGCATCTAGATTTTTTCTGTCTCCAAGGAGATAAAACAAAGCTGATGAAGTTTTAATCGAACTTGCTGGCTTTACAGATAAAGGACCCTGATTAAGATCTCGAGTAACTGATGCGAGTCCCACGGCCTCCCCAAAGACATAAAATATTCAGCAACTCAGTCAACGTAAAGCAACAATAAATCTAAGGTGTCAAAAGAAGGTGAAGACAGGCTGCCCCTGTTGGTTCCATCTCTGCTATAGGTCAAGGGTAAAATGAATTCTCTCTAAATGTATTTAATTCCCACAGGAATGGAATAATAAAATCATATTGCTGGAACACACACACGCACGCACGCACACACACACACACACACACAGGCTCACACATCTTTTAATATTTGACAGCCAGCTCCTTTTCCTCAGATACTTAATCTCAGAGTTGTACATATCAGTCCCTTACCAGATTCAAGTGGTTTCCAAGTGTTAGTTACTCTTAACTCTTTACTATTAACTTCATAGAATAGATAACAATGTGTACAGGAATGTCTGTTTTGGGCCTTCCGTTCATCAAACGCTGAGTAAATCAGGCAGCAAAAGTATAAATTATTAGATATCATACAAACATGGTCTCTAATTGTATCTCAAGCCTCTCCCTCTCACCTTCAATGAAGAGATATATAACTGCTCGCTTCTAACCAGCAGGTTTCATTCATATCTACATGATGAACACAACGGGAATCACTGTCAGAAATAAGAGTTGAGCAACAACCACATAATACACATTTCAATTAAATCCAAATTAAATATGACAAAGGACCAATCAGAATGTAATGACCCTCATTAAGGGCTGTATTTGTTATTCATCACGGACGGTCCAATAACACAAACAACCCTGCTGAATATGCATCGGACCACACGGTGCACACATAAAGCACAGGTCACAGTGAGGTCTGATAATTACAGGCCAGGCATAAAATAAAGATAAATAAAAAAAATGATTCATCGCCTTTTTGATGTGCACAAAATAGTCTGCATGCAATCAGTGTCAAATGAAAGTCTGACCAAGCCTGCAAAATGTACTCCATATAGATCAACGGGAGTGGCACAATAGCCTAATGCATGCTGAAATGACAACCTTTTTAGCATGAATCTTGATCTCTATTGTATGGCTTATGGCATTATCAATATTTTGGATCGTAAAATGATTCTTTTTGCACTTGAGAAGCACTTAGGCGATAGGCAGCATGGGCGTGTGTGTGTCAAGATTTGTTTTTCCAGAGGATACTCACTTGGGGGTTGTTTACTGTAAATTCAACCACACTTACAATAAGTGTTTGGTGTCTGTGTCTGCCCCTATATAGTTCAGCAACCCCTGTGAGTGAGTGTGTGTGCAGAAACCTTATGTCCACAGAGTCTATGTAAGCTCTGAGCAGGGATGTGTCCATTTCTCACCAACATAGTTGTCACACACACACACGGCAACCCAACTCCCACCTCCACGTGTGGCCTCGTCGTGATTCATGCATCTTACATGAGTCTGTCTGCGTGGAAGAGAAACTCTATCGCAAGCACAAAATGGGCCAGGTTCAACAGCGCAACACACAGATGTGTATGAGATTGGTACAGTATGTGTGTGTGTGGAGTGTGTGAGTTTGTGTGTTTGCATGTGTGTGCATGTGCACGTGGAGAAGGTGTTTGTATATGAAAGTGTTTGTTTGTCTACCCATGTGTATATGTGGAATGCGAGTGTGTGTGTGTGTGTGTGTTTGTGTGTATGAAGCACGTGTATGTTGTGTTAATGTGTGTTGTCTATGTGCGTGTAGGTTACAGTGTGTCTTTGTCTGTGTATGTGGTGAGTGTGTAAAAAGGGTGTGACATGAAGACCGTATGCTATCACAGTGACAACAAATGACACAGTGTTAATCAAGACTAATGTTGATTGTTTTTAAAGGGTTCTGTAATAGATACTTACTGTGCAGAGTACAGATATGTAGATAGTTGGACTCTTAATGGTATAGTATTTTATGGTAGATAATAGGTGCTGTATGCTGGGCACTGTTAAGAGTGGGATGTTAAATCAGGCTGTGTAATTAGATCAAGACGAGTTGTGTAGCTTTTGGTATTGAGCAGTGTAAAGTAAGACTCCTCACTTACTCTTCATAGACAGATTTAAATAGATATGACTCATCTCTCTCTCACACAGACACACACACCAGCACACACACACACGGATATACTCATCCATAGGTTCGCCTTGAGACTAACTCTTCGCTCTGGTGACTTAGGGGGCACTTCAAATTGTTTCCATTTACTTGTGGTCTGTTCTGAGGCTTAGTATGAATTAATAAGGAGGCATTCTGTTCCTGTCCACTACATGGCCAGTAATTATACCCATCAGACAGAGGCACAGGCCTATACTATTCCATCTCCATGCGGGATGTTTCCACGGAGAGGAGACACTCATAACAAAGAGCTGCTTTCACTAAAATAAAAGACATGAAATTGTTACTTTCTCTTTCAGTTGGCTGCAATCAATTGCTTTACTTACATCCAGATATATTTATTAGATAGTATTAGGTTTACTATACATATAATACATTTATCTGGATGTAGATATATATATTTGCATATCAATTTAATATATATTTCTTTTGTTGGTCAATTCCCACTTTTTCATAGGCTACAATTTGTGTAAAATGTCATCCAAAAGGCACATGTTATTTCCTTTATTATTGGGTTATTCGTCATATGATCATCCCAGTGATGCATGTCTAAATAAGACAAACAAAATCAACAAAATCAAAATTAAACAGAAAAAAAGGTATTTATACGTCCCCATAAAACAGCAAAAAAGACTATCCAAAGCTAGTTTGGCTCAAAAACAGAAAGCATCTGCTAAATGCCGTTAAAATAAACATAAAAACATCAAGACGGACACTCAGACTCCACATCACCCTCTCCTTCAAGGTCCCTCTGACTGCACAGATGACCAAAACGTCACTTATTGCCATTTAAGGCACTTTATCACAACTCAAAAGTGTGCCAGAATAACCCAAAGGCCCAAATCTGTGACCACTTGTTTATAAATAATCTTCTTTCCGTAGTAAGCATTGACATGTTGGTTTCAGATTTGATTGGTTGCCTGCAGGTTGATGAAACATGCTCTCCAGGTGGGATCGTTCAAAGACTCAAGACTCAAAAGAGTCGTTTGGTCCGGCGGCCATCGCTGGCAGGCGGGGCAGGGGAAGAAAGGCCCTTTGTTGCGTCTCGCTGAGGCTGCGACCGCCGGACGACACAAAGGCCCATTCTCATCACGCAGCTCCACTTCACACACGCGTCCGTCTATTGAGCGCGTGGAGGACCCGCAATTATCTGTAATTACGCAGGCGATGAGCCCCGCCGCCAAAGGGAGCGAAAGGAAATGACCTGCCGCTGCCGTCCCAGCTGGCATATACGCCGCGCCTGGCTTCTCTGGGCAACAATGGCATGGAAAAAAAAGCCTGTCAGCGACAGCCTGGCTGTCACCTGTCTGCATGTGGAAGAGCTGTCCGACTCCCCAGAGGACGAGAGAAGGATGGCTCATAGGATTAAGCGTGTTGCATGGGATTAGCTGTGATTGGAGACGGGAATGCAAACAGATGATTCACTGAAAAAAAGTTAGAGGACCCTCAGGGTTATGGTTAAGGTGCAGTATGACCTGGTCATATCTGCCATATCAATTTCCTTCATAAAGTGTGTAGCATTATCTCTGAAGTGTGCAACATTAATTGGCTTGTATAAAGGTATACAGTATGTACAAGACCTTGGTGTGAGTGAAAATATATAGCTTTATATGACCTTTCATATCTACATAAATCATAATAACACTGATATAAACAGATGTCCAGGGTTCTCACTCTAAGTCAAATGTAAAATTAAATTCCATGACTTTTCCCTGACAAAAAAATTAATTTCCATGACTTACTATACTATTTACTAACGTATAGCGTTCAAGAATATTTTACTTTTTAGAGTGAAAGATGAATAAATGGACATTGAATAAACAAAGTTGAGATGCGTGGAAATATTTGTATTAATGTATTTTGGCAAATAAATTTTAAACTGCTACAACAAAATTCCCTGATATTCCTTGACGTTGCACCAAAAATGATAAAATTCCCTGACTTTTCAAGTCTGGAATAGACTTTCCAAAATATTGCAGAAATTCCATGACCCGTGTGAACCCTGGATGTCTGTAACCTAGAATACATAACAGTGTGAACATTAACTTTCAAGCCTATTGGGACCTTTAGTTTAGTGCATCTGCTTCAGCATGTAAAGCTTAGATTAACCACATCCACAGGTGGACATTAACAAAATTTATTTAAATGTTATACATAAAACTTAGTTTCTTCATTCATTTGTTTTTTTTTAATTTATCCAAACAAAACTTCATATATTGTTTATATATATGTATATAAAAAAGGAACATTTTAAATATTAATTTTTCTTATTTACAATTTAAAACAGTACATGAAATAATAATAATAACAACATTATCAATCGTAAAAATGTTATAAAACAGTAACTGCTCATCTTGAAAGACTGCGACGGGAGTGTGTGTGTGTGGGGGGGGTTCACATGGTTAGGAGGAGACAATGCGGCAATGCGGAGGATCTCTACATTCAGACAGGTACGGGAGGTGCGTTCAACAGGGTGAGCAGGTGGACAGCATGGGCAGGGGGGGCTGACTGCCCTTGGGCAGTGCAAGCTGTGTGTGAGAGCCATGTGTTTGCGCGTGTGTGTGTGTGTGCGTGCGTGTGTGTGTGTGTGTGTGTGTGTGCATGTGTGTGTGTGTGTGTGTGTGTGTGTGTGTGTGTGTGTGTGTGTGAGTGCGTGCGTGCGTGTGTGTGCGTGCGTGTGTATGTGTGCGTGCGTATGTGTATGTATATGTGTGTGTGTGTGTGTGTGTGTGTGTGTGTGTGTGTGTGTGTATGTGTGTGTCTGACTGGCTAGCGGTTGGGTGCGTGTGAAGTGTGTACAAATGCAGAGCAGAAAGCCAACATGACCCCTGCTGAACGCACCTCAAGCTCATTAAGGTCACTGTTTTTTTTATCTTTTCTAAGGGAAAGGGTGTAGGAGAGAAGGCAAACTGCAGGTGGAGGAGAGTGTGTGCAAAAGGAGTGTGTGTGTGTGTGTGTGTGTGTGTGCGCGTGTGTGCGTGTGTGCATGTGTGCATGTTTGTAGTGTGTGTGTGTAAGAGTGTGTGTATTTGCTGAAGACATTATTTGTATGAGGTGTCTCTATGTGTGTGTGTGTGTGTGTTCGTGTGTGTGTGTGTGTGTGTGTTTGTGTGTGTGTGTGTATTTGTGTGAGAGAGAAATAGAGCGAAAGAGAGAGAGAGAGAGACAGTCTGCTATATCAGAAAAAGCAAGGCAGGTGTCCTTCCACATAAAAAGCTACACACTACAGTAGCCAAGGCCTACGACTAGTCATCCACAGGACTGCAACCTTTCACCACGACTACACTCCTTTATCGTCAGCTTCCCTTTTGTCACACCTCCGCCGTTTCACAGCTCACAGTTTCCCCTTCCGACTGCACAGATCAAGGCAATAACACTGAACATCAGCTTCCAGGCGCCATTTTGGCTCCAAGGCTCCTCGGTTTCCAGCCGGGCCTACAGGCTGCTCAGCAGGCGCTGTGCCGCTCCGCCCCGGGCTGTTTTGTGTGGGGTATCTTCAAAAGGCACAAGCAAACACAGACATCTTAGACAACGCATGGTTTGAACTGATAGCTGATGTTTTGGAGAAAGAAAAGTCTCATTCATCAATTATTACAAATATTTTTAAAAAATTACACAACATGATCATAAAAAGAATGAGTAGTATTGCAAAATACAAGTGTGAGCATATTTTGGTATGTCATGCATACTGTATGTTGAAATATGATGTATTTCAGGAGAAGAGGTGATGACAGAGAGGAGACGAGAGAGAAAGAGGAAAGGAGAAAAGAGAGGAGAGGAGACGAGAGATAGAGAGAGAGAAAGGAGAGGAGAAAAGAGAAAGGAGAGGATATGAGAGAGAGAGAGGGAGAAAGAGGAGAGGATAAAAGAGAGAGGAAAGAAGACGAGAGGATAGTGGAAAAGGAGGAAGGGGTGAGAAGAGGGGAGGAGAGATAAGAAGAGGGGAGGAGAGAAGTCGAGGCGAGCCATGTGATATTTTAAGGCATGAGGAGTGAGAGAGAGGAGACGAGGAGAGGAGGGAGCAGAGAGGAGAAAAGGAATGGTGAAAGGAGAATGACAGAGCGAGAGAGAGAGAGAGAGAGAGAGAGAGAGAGAGAGAGAGTAGGGTGAGCGGTGGAGGCGAGACATACCCCCTTTCGAGGCTGCAGGATGTGAGGAGTGAGAGAGGGTGGAAGGACTGGAGGAGGAGCGTACACCACCACAGAGCTGAGAGGAGGAGGAGGAGAGGAGCAGAGCCGCACAGGAGCAGAGACACAACACACACGTCAACAACCACACCGCGGGAGCAGAGACACAACACACATCTACCACAACCACAAACTACACAAACTACAGCTGCACATCAAGCACACTCATGTAGGAAAACACAGACACAGACACACACACACACACACACACACACATGCTGCAACAAGCACACTCAAGTTGGAAAACACACACACACACACACATACATGCTGCAACAAGCACACTCGAGTAGGAAAACACACACACACACATACATGCTGCAACAAGCACACTCGAGTAGGAAAACACATACAGACAGAGAACAAAGGCACAGAAAATAGGAACAGGGGCATGGAGATAATGGAGTCAGAATTACAACAGCTCAATGACAAAAAAAGTAAGAGAGAGAGAGAGAGAGAGAAAGAGCGAAAGAGAGAGAGGAACAGTGAGAGTCAGAGAGAGAGAGAGAGAGAGAGAGGAACAGTGAGAGTCAGAGAGAGAGAGAGAGAGAGAGAGAGGACAGGAGGTGACAAAGAAGAAGAGCGGAGAGGTGAGATGAAGCCCATTCCACAGCTAGGGTCTCAGACAGACTCAGGCTTTGTGTTATTATTAATGTCACACACTCCAACCTAATGGGAGCCCAGCTGTCCACACACCAAGCCAGTCACACAGCAGTCACACCTGTCCACACCTTCAGTCCACTCACAATCACTCACCCATCAGGTGCCACGCAGTTAGACAGAAATAAAACCAAATCTGGTGCACTGCTGTGGTCTTATGCTATTGTATTGGACACCTTCTTTCACCTTCTCACATCTTTTCATTTTTTTCCCTTCTGCCTTAGGTCATTCTTTTGTTTACTGCACTTAGCACTTTATTGTGAAGCACTTTGGTGCGGCTCAGCCGTCTGTAAATGTGCTATAGAATTTCTTGAATTTCCCCTTGGGGATCAATAAAGTATCTATTGGACTTGACTTGACCTTAGCAGGGGAAGAGGTGACCAGTCTACAGTAACATAAGATGCACTCTGTTTATTTACTATTATTGTTTGTTTTTGTTTACGTAGAGCACATTGGATTACCCCTGTGTATGAAATGCGCTATAAATAAACTTGCCTTGCCTAAGAGAGGTACAGTAGGCTATCTGCCTGGGGTTGAATGTACACTCATGATGCAGTTTAATCCACCACTTAGTGAGAGTAATGGAGGTGTGTAGCTGAATATCACTACTAATGTTCTGCATATCGGCTTACACATTCTGTGCTCGATTGGTTTTGCCTGAGTGTTGACCCATCTGCTGGCCCAGTACAACACCATTAAATATTAAGACCATGCATGCTGCTTCATGATCAGATAACCCCTGTGTATGTTTATTATGACATTAGCAGGACGTGTGAGTGTGTGTGTGTGTGTGTGTGTGTGTGTGTGTGTGTGTGTGTGTGTGTGTGTGTGTGTGTGTGTGTGTGTGTGTGTGTGTGTGTGTGTGTGTGTGTGTGTGTGAACTAAATGGACTAAATGGAACTGAACATAACTCAGTAGAGTTGATTTGCATTGGACAGAGTTGAGTAAAGTTGAAAAGAGTGTCATTCCGTTAAAAGGAGTTGAAATGAATAGAGCCGAATAGAGTTGAGTAGAATTGAGTGGGGTTGAGTGGGATTAAGCGAGGTTGAATAGAATTCAGTAGAGGTGAAATGAGCTTCATACAGTTAAATGGAGTTAATTAGAGTAGAATAGAGTTGAGTAGAATTGAGTGGGGTTGAATAGAATTCAGTAGAGGTGAAATGAGCTTCATACAGTTAAATGGAGTTAATTAGAGTAGAATAGAGTTGAGTAGAATTGAGTGGGGTTGAATAGAATTCAGTAGAGGTGAAATGAGCTTCATACAGTTAAATGGAGTTAATTAGAGTAGAATAGAGTTGAGTAAAATTGAGTGGGGTTGAATAGAATTCAGTAGAGGTGAACCTAAGGCATACTGTACAGTTAAATGGAGTTAATTAGAGTAGAATAGAGTTGAGTGGAGTGGAGTGAAGTGAGAGACCTGTTCGTTCATGATGGCGGAGAGTTCCCCGAGCATGTCTTTATAGTGCGCCCTCATCTCCTCCTGATACTCCAGCTGGTCTTCCTTTATCAGACGCTCATTCACATCCAGGGCCTGGCCACACGCATCCGCAAACTGCCTGCAGGGGCATACGCATATACAAACATGTCACACACACACATACACATACACACACACACAGACACACACAAACACATACACATACATACTGTATATACACACAGTCAGGAAAAACCATCCTCCAAAGACTATAATTAACCCAGGAATAGGGCCATGTTTTGACTAAATAATTACAGTGTTCACTTTCACACATTGCTCTCTCACTGAGACCCCAAAATAACCGCTGTTCCTGAAGCAAAATCACACACGACTCAAAAGAAATGGGCCATTTCCGATTTACCACAGGGGCACGGCACACACACCAGGGGATACCCAGAAGACCTCACACTTTGGTTGAGAAATCATTTGATTCTTCACAGAAACACTGAGACTGGGTGGCATATCACTTACAGGCAGTAACACGCATGTGGCTGACTTTTATTTGGGAAATAATAAATGGGGGAAATGTTTCCTTTCCAACACTGGAGCATCCCTATAAAGCCTCAGTATATTATTAACATGTCAACAAATCATCTGCAGTGAGTTCGAGGAGCGTATAAATAGTTTTAGAAGACTGGTCTACTTTTTTTTGAATGTACATGCCACTATCTCATCTTGTGTAGCCAGCTCTATTGATTATAATTGAAGCTAATTGTTGTAGCATCTGCTCCGCAAACGGAACGCTTCAGTTACGTCTCCGGTGTAGCCTGCCTGTACGAGGACTGTCTCAACGGTTGAGTTATGCTCACTTGTTTTGCCCACCACCAACCACACAGCTGAATCATTTAATAGACATGGAGAGTGGGACATTTAGGAAGAGATAGTATAAATGAGTTCAGTCTTTAACAGTGAAATACTGAAAGAGCTCTGAATGACAAAAGTCCTTGCTACAGTATAACCCTCCGGTCCTCTTGATGGCGATAAAGAGTTCTGGCGCCCTCTAGTGGCAGCTGTTGTGTTGAGCCGAATCTCAGTTTCCTTATGTATGCAAACTGTGGTGCCCCTATAAGACTGTTGCCCAGTTGACCTTGTGATGCATCTATGCGGTGGTTGTCATGCCACCTTTGAGCAGATGTGTTTTCCTAAATACTTAATAAATACGCTTACATCTACCCTATGCAAACCGTCACCCCACCATCACAGTCCTGCTTTGTGCCTCTATCAGGCGGTGTAGGTGTGAGTGTGTACCTGAAGATCTCCTTCAACAGTTTGACCTGGTTGTCCGGGTATTTCTTGGCGTTCTTCTCCTCCAGAAAGGCTCGGGCGTACGCCATCGGCCCAGCATTCACCTTTGGACGGAGTTAGGCAGAAAACAAACTTTAGTCTGTAGTCTGTAAACACAATACACTTATTCAATTCACATTGTCAGAAGGCAGGGACAAGGGTAGGTGTTTTTTAAATTTATGTCTTGCGATCAGTACATGACGTTACAAAAAGGGGTTTTCAATGTCATGAGAATTCCCATTGACTACTCCTAATTGCCAATGTATAACTGCCCAAGCAGGAAAAGTCTGAAAAAGTGCTGTATATCTGCAGCCACAGGGCTCGAAACAGGCTGGCTAACTAACAGAAAACAATACACAGATGAAAATTCTGCAAGACACTACCTTATATTTATGACCTTAATTGACCCTACAGTTCCACAGTAAACACACCGAATGGATTACAAGATAGAACAGTAATGCCTTTGCTTTGCAATACAATGGGATGAAATTGAATGGATATTTCCAATGCTGAGTGTGCCTACTTTCTCACTAGTGTACACATCTACTGTCTCACTGAAGACAAACGGAGATATACAGACTCATTGTCTGTATCTTTATTCCATTTTTTAACCCCATGTGACCTTGTTTGACCCGTTAAGAAGTGAGGAAAAGTGTAAGCACTAGTAGTGTCCATCTGTCTTCATGCATGAGGTCACACACATGTCACACACTTGTCACTTCAGCTAAACTCATCAGACTTATCTTCCCCTATGTGCTGGATATACTGACATAAGGTCATCAGAGGGTCACCAGGGTCTGTCTGAGGGTCAGTCGAGGGTCATGGGGTGTTATGCAGCTCTGGGTCTTAACTGTGCCACCCCTGAACCTAATCTCTTGACACACACACACACACACAGGATTACCACACAAGGGCTGTTCCCTTAACCCGATTTACTCCTAAAATGCCTGCTAAAAACGCCTATAGAATCCTATGGCATTCTAGACTAAATAACCTTATTTCCTGAGGGTTTTCTGAAAACATACTAAAAATTGTCAACATTTACCAAAATGTAATATCTAAGCCTCTGTAGCACCTAGAAACATGACATAAAAAGCATGCTGCGCTACGCAGCATCCAGCGGGAGGGTCAATATTGCGCTACGCAGCATCCAGCGGGAGGGTCAATGTTGCGTCATGCAGCATCCAGCGGGAGGGTCAATGTTGCGTCATGCAGCATCCAGCGGGAGGGTCAATGTTGCGCTACGCAGCATCCAGCGGGAGGGTCAATGTTGTGTCATGCAGCATCCAGCGCGAATGGGTTAAGAGCCAGTTTCGGCATCTGCTGGCCCACCACTGACTGCTGCAACTGAGACACCTATGATCTCATGCTGCCAAGATAATCATAAACATAGCCTTTGGGAGAACCAACATATCATTTGACCATTGTATTCTGGGAGAAAGGTTAGAAATAACAATCAGTTTCATCCAAACTGCAACCCAAAGCCTTGCCCTAGACTTCAGCTCTCCTGCTGATTTTTAGATTCCAACACCAACATTCAGATTCCAAATTCCAAATTCCAGTCAAGTTCAAACTCATATAAACAAGGAGCTCAGTGTGTTGTCCATGATCACTCTCTACTTGTGTGTCCTGTAAGAGTGTGTGTGTGTGTGTGTGTGTGTGTGTGTGTGTGTGTGTGTGTGTGTGAGTGTGTGTGTGTGTGTGTGTGTGTGTGTGTGTGTGTGTGTGTATGTGCGTGTGTGCGTGTGTTTGTGTGCGTGTGTGTGTGTGTGTGTGTGTGTGTGTGTGTGTGTGTGTGTGTGTGTGTGTGCGTGTGTGTGTGTGTGTGTGTATGTGCGTGTGTGTGTGTGTGTGTGTGCGTGTGTGTGTGCGTGTGTGTGTGTGCGTGTGTGTGTACCTTGACGCTAACGCTGCCCTGCAGTTTGAGCTGCAGCCGGATCATGTCCACCTCGTCCATGCCGCAGAGCTGGTTAAGCTCGGACACCTTGCGGGACATCTCGTCGATGGCCACCTCGATGGGGTTCATCTCCGTGCTCTGCTGCTCCACCACCTGGATGCGCTTCTTCAGGTAGGGGAACGACGAGCTCGCTACGGGGAGACACAGAGGAAAAGGAGAGGTCAGAGAAACAGGGTCTGAGATGACCGATTGACTGTAAAAGAGGCCATGAGAATGTAAGCATCACTCACTATGCCATAAGCTCACTCACAATACCATAAACGTAACCATAAACTATGGAGAAATGCATTTGCACCTATTCAATTAGCTGACGTTTCGTTCAAAGTGCCTTACACTTCATTGCTGATATACATTGAGTGGTTTTGCACAGGTAAACATGACCTTCTCCATCAGTATTTGTGGTCTGTGGGAGCCTAGTCCATCACTCTAATTACTTTATTTAAAATTATCTGTAAACATGTGTACTACATCCTAAATCAAGGTGGAATCATCTCCTAGACGGATGATGCAAATGTAGAGTCATAACAGTCCGAGTCGGGCTGATAAGTAAGGATGCGGTTGTCATGGCGACGTCTCACTGGTGAGGATGGTGCGTCTCTTGCACTGTTCCTCCACGTCGCCGTGCTTCTTCCCCGACAGCGTGAACGGCGTCTCGAATACGAAGCGACTGATGTTGTGATGCCGCTCGAAGTCCGTCCGCTTCTCCTGCTGCTCCTTCTCGTCGAAGTAGGGCACCACGTACGTCACCTGGATGTAGGCGTACCTGGGGTCCAGGTCTTTGGAGTTCACCTGAAGACAGAAGAAGTTGAAATGAACATTTGTCTTTGTGAAATCAACCACTTAAAGTGATGATTGAAGCCTTGAAAAAGTTAGCATGTTATTATGGAACAATATTATACAATGATGGTGCAATACTATAGCAACTGCTGGTAGACTTTTGCAAGCAGAACAGTATTAAAATAGCAAAGCATTCCCTCTTCACACAACATTTTAAAGTTATACAGTGTGAAAACGTCTAATTTTGAGATAAATACATTGTGGGAATAGGTGAATGAATCTCATTCCTGTTACATTTTTACACATTACAAAGGTGTGATGAGGTCAGGTGAGAGATGAGGAGAGGAGGAGAGGAGGAGAGAGACAGAGATAAAGGTGTGAGGAGGTCAGGTGAGAGATGAGGAGAGATGGAAAGGAAAGAGAGACAGAGATAAAGGTGTGATGAGGTCAGGTGAGACATGAGGAAAGGAGGAGAGGAAAGAGAGACAGAGGTCAGAGGTCAGGTGAGAGATGAGGAAAGGAGGAGAGGAGGAAAGAGAGACAGAGGTCAGAGGTCAGGGGAAAGAGGATTGGTGAAAGTCTCTGACCTTGTTGGAGTCCTGGATCATCTTGACGTTGTCGGCTCCAAACTTGTCGGAGTAGAGCTTGAGGAGCCTCTGGGAGATCTCGGACAGACCCGTCAGCTTGGGCTCTTTGTAGATGAACTCTTTGCTCTCCTCCTCCTCGAAGAAACCCTGAGGGAGACAGGAGCACAGCAAGGTCACGCTCATGCCACACATGGGTGCACACTGACCTCTAGTGGTGGGCAAGGGATGTGCAAGAAATCTGTATGGATGTGTTGTAAAAATATGATAAATTGTCTATTTTTGTGTTGGTATGTGTGTGTGTATGTGAGTGTCTGAGAGAGAGAGAGAGAGAGAGAGAGAGAGAGAGAGAGAGAGAGAGATTGAGAGAAAGAGAGAGAGAGCGAGAAAGAGAGAGAGAGAGAGAGAGAGAGAGAGAGAGAGAGAAAGAGATTGAGAGAAAGAGAGAGAGAGCGAGAAAGAGAGAGAGAGAGAGAGAGAGAGGGAGAAGGTGGGAGAGGGAGAGGGAGAAGGTGAGAATGTGGATACAGTATGTGAGCATGTATGTGTGAAAAGCACAGCAACCACTCTTGACACTATTAAAGAAAGTTAAGACAGTGGTCAGATTGTTAGCGCACAATCCTGCCTTAAGAAGGAGTAGTCCATTACAATAGTTATTCTATTAATAATAATAATGACATAGGGTTGCTTCTGCAAGTCAGACAAAGAGGTGGTTGGCATGGTGACACCCATAGCAACACTCCGTACCACCCAATGAGTATCATTCAGCTCCAAGGGAACATGGAAGCTTCTTTATACCAGCTTCTTTAACACCAGTCATTTACACAGTACTATGAAATACAGAACAATCTAACTATGATACAACATAGTACATAGTATACAATATAAAAAATACAAGTCTGCACTTTTCATTATCTAGATATTAGCCTAGAATTCAATACATAATTGAAACTGCAACACACTATTGAGTAATCTGGTCATTTATTGTGCATTACATGATCTAACTTTATTCAAATAAAGTAGAGTTAAATGTAGTATATAACCCATTATATACCTACATCTAACTGTAGTGTTTAGGCCATTGGGATAAAGGAGGGTCTACTTCAGACTGAATTCTACTGGAGGAGCAACTTCAAACAGGTGGCAGATTCTCAGGCAGAGGAATATGGACAGTGCTGTGTGTTGTTAAGCCCCCAATGGTGCTACTCTAGGACTGCCCAGTAGACATAGACCTACTAAGGCCTTACGGTCACTACCACTGGACGACTATAGCCTCCCACCAACCAGTGTGCAGCGCAGACACTAGTGAATAGGCATGGGGGGGTGGGGGGGGTGTCTTTTAGGGGAGACCAGAAGGCACATGGCACATATCACACAGCGGTGCGTGTGTATGACTATGTGGGGATATGGGAGAGAGCGAGGGTGAGAGATTAGAGCTAGCTGCGCGGAGAGAGAGAGAGGTTAGACGCAGAGCCAGCCGGCCAGATGGACGACTGCAAGGGGCAGAGGGCAGAGCGAAGAGAGAAAAAGGGAAATATAATCAATAAAAAAAACTTACCGCGGCCTTGACATTAAGATAACCATGAGAAGAGGACAAGAGCAGACGTAAGGGGAGTAAGAATTGAAGACTTTCAGAGATGAGCAGAATAGCTACATAGAAACACACACACACAAACACACACACACAGTCCTAACAGCAGAAGAGACACACACACACACACAGTCCTAACAGCAGAAGAGCCACACACACACACACACAAACACACACACACAGTCCTAACAGCAGAAGAGACACACACACACACACACACACACACACACACAGTCCTAACAGCAGAAGAGACACACACACACACACACAAACACACACACACAGTCCTAACAGCAGAAGAGACACACACACACACACACAGTCCTAACAGCAGAAGAGACACACACACACACACACAAACACACACACACACACACACTTGAGAGCTGGCAGACAGATATGAGCACTGTGTGTAAGATGAAGGCCATACTGTATTACCCAAGTGCCCATAAGTGTAGATATACTTTTAGCATTTCATATGTTCCCCTCTTTACACAGACGCTTCCACAGACGAGGAGAGGACTTTGTCTGCGTCCTTCAAAGCCCTTCAGCGGAGGAGTCGCAGGTGTGAGCCGAGAGCAATCATCAACGTGACATAAAAGAAGTACTCCTAAAATGGTCTGCAGTGTCTCCCGCAGAACACCCACACACACACACACTTCCTCACTCACATACACACACCCACACCCATGCAAACTCTCTCTCTCTCTCTCTCTCTCTCTCTCTCACAAACACACACACACACAGAAGCACACACACACATACACACACCCAAACAAACACACACTCCCCTCACATACACATCCACTTCCTCTTTCACACACACACACACACACACACACACACACACACACACACATACACACACACACACACACACACAGAGAGTCCTAACTAGCCGTTAGAGGAGTGTCCTGGTGTTTGCTCACCTGGCCATAGAAAGCCACGCGGTAGTAACGGCCAAACAGGCGCTTTTCCGAGTTCACCACCTCCGTCACCTTCAGGTACGACCGGTGGATGTCATAGTACAGCTCAGACAGGCGCTGTGACACACACACACACACACACACACACACACACACACACACACACACACCACAGGCGAGTTGAACAGAGCCATTAGAATCAGACACAGACACATCAAATGAAGACACAGAAGAGCACACTACTCTTACATACTGATATATGTATACTGTATATTTACACACTACTCTTACATACTGATACATGTATACTGTATATTTACACAATGGCCAAAACTTTGCATGGTAAAGTAACACACATCACACTGATTTATGGTGTTCCAATTAAGTCACTAAAACAGAATGGCCACAGGGGGCAGTGTAACACCAGAGTTGGCTGCTGCGTGAGTATCAACTAATTTGACAGCAGTAACAGAAGACTCATTCCTCAATATGAATAATTATCAATGATAGAGACATTTTAGGGTTTGTGTGCCATTATACAAACTTTACACTATGATGTGCCATATACAAACACACAAAAGTGAAGCTATGGGAGACCATTGCTATGGTCACAGACATGATAAAGATTAATTTCAAATTTAAATTTAAATTCAAAGGATTGTTTAGGACGTCGTTTTTCCACGTCAATCAAACAGACTGAGGATTTCTATACAGAGGAGACTAAAGACGAGATGCTCAAAGTCACCTTGAAGTCCCTCCGCTTCTCAAAGACGGCGATGACAGGCTTGTTGATGTCGGCAATCAGCTCGTAGCGCTCTGACTTCCACAGGTAGTCCACACACAGCTCCAGCTGTTCCACCAATGTGTCCTTCAGACGCAAACAAACAAAAATAAAAACAGCGATGTCTTTGGTACACAACTCCATCTTGAGTCTACACTGAGGTATTTATCTACCAAAGCCATGCATATTAGCATGTCAAGTAAACAATTATCTATTCGATTAAACCAAAGATAATATACTTTATATATAATATTTGTAATATTTACAGAATAGTATATGTACTGTAACAAATGATCTATTTTAAAATAAAAACTATCGATCACATTGATCAGTGGGCCAGAGTTCATGAGTAGTGTTCTTCTGCCAACACACCTGGATCCAATGTGGGGTAAATCTGACCTACATGTCCCTACATGGCTCGATCTGGCCCTACTCTGGCCCGGATGCGGCCCAGACGTGGTGGGTGCTGTACCTCGGTGTATGGCGTGTCCTGAGTGCCGGCGTCTTCCTTCATGGCCCCCTCTTCCTTCACGTTGGGGGAGATGCTCATGAACGCTGCCCAGCCCATACAGAAGGAGGCTGCACAGCCAAACAGTAAGTGAGGTCAGGACATACAGGAAGTGATGTCACAATCTGCACTCACAGCCATCTGATGGATTCATTCATTCATTCAACCATCCATCCATGCATTCATTAATCAATTTCCCACCTCAACAATTCATGTATCCATAGCATCACTGCCATGTCTGTGTGACATCAGGACTGTATCACAGGACTGACATATCGGAACAAAGTTGTGACTGGCATGCAGTCTTTGTTTGAGAGTTTGAATTCCCATTGGCCAGACATGTGGAGCCATTATCAAAACCAACCAATCAGATCGTATTGCCCATGCAGTATCACAATCACCACCAGCTAGAGTGTGTGATTCTGTCATCACTATGACAACAGTCCCACATGAGTGTGATAGGGGAATCAAACGTCAGTGCTCTGACAGAACACACCACACCACCTGTGAACTCATGCTCAGGGTCTGACTGTGTGTGTGTGTGTGTGTGTGTGTGTGTGTGTGTGTGTGTGCACTGTGAATCATTCAGAGAGGAACAGAGGGAAAAGGGTGCTGAACCAGTGAAAACCAGTAATGATAACATCAAGGCATAAATAATAGGAAGAAACTTCACTCCAAAATCACTCCAAAAATTCACTCAAAATGTCCAATCCACCTGAAAGGACATCCCTGCACAGACCTAAATGTTTGGTCTACAAATAAGAAATACAAGATGCATTTAAGTGTATCTGAACAACACACACACAAACACACACCACCACCACCCATGATAAAAAAATTGAACTATCAAAATATTTCACACAAAAGACTTTTCCTTCACACCACTACTAAGCACCGCAAGGACAACACACTGTAAGAATCAAAAGAGGGGGAACTAAACTATAAACTACTTGTTTCTAGAACTTTCTTTACACATTTCTACTAAGACTAGTTTAGTCACTGCCCACACGTTGGTTGAAGATCTATTTTTTGGGGTGCGTAGACGAGGGAGACGGCGGAGGGGACACTCACTTTCTCCTTCTCGGGGGGTTAGTAAGGGGCTACAGTTAATTGCATTGGCTTCCTCGGGGACAACACTGGACATCCGGGCCTTTTCAGGTTTCCAATAGCCTGCGTTGCAAAGGAGGGTCAACAGGTTTACACTTCAACAGCTCGACAGGGAATCGCCTCGACACTAGCACGGGCATGCACACGGAAGCGAATGCTTTGTACTGCACGGACATGGAGGCGCATGCTTGCTTGCTACGGCATGGACACGCAAGCACATGCGCATGCTTGGCACACGGTACGGACACGATCATGCAGCGTTCGTCAGGCTCGCACATGCAGACGTGACAGCAGAGGATTCTGGGTACAGATCTAGCTCTGGACTAGGGTCAGATCAGGGTCAAATTAGGTCCATGTCAGAGCCAGACCTCTTCCAGACTTCTAGACGCTATGACCTAATAAAGGCTAACTACTGAAACATGCAAACATGCAGAACAAAATATACTCATAAACATGGTGATATTACATTTAACTTCAAATAAGAATTGCATTAACACTTGCACCTACGCTTACTCTATGTAGTACTTCAAATACTATGCTTGCTTTTAAAATCCCACCTGGTCTAACAAATAATGAGCATGAGGCTCTGAGACGCCCTGAGGATGTTGGGCTATTCTAATGACCACAGTGTCTCAGTGGCTTTTAGCGTGCGTTTAAATGCATGTTAATGGAGCCGAGCCTGAAACTGTGTTAGGAAGCCTGGGCAGCAGAGAAACACACAGCTGGAGATTAGCCATGGGCAGAGAGCCTGGGCAAACACAGGCCTGTGTGTGTGTGTGTGTGTGTGTGTGTGTGTGTGACTGTGTGTGAGAGTGTGTGTGTATGTCTGTGTGTGACTGTGTGTGACTGTGTGTGTGTGTGAGTGTGTGTGTGTGTGAGAGAGAGAGAGAGTAGGTGTGTGAGTGTGTGTATGTGTGTGTGTATTTGTGTGTGTGACTGTGTGTGTAGGTGTGTAGGTATGTGTGTGTGTGTGTGTGTGTGTGTGTGTGTGTGTGTGTGTGTGTGTGTGTGTGTGTACACGCTTAAAGCCTGTTATTGAGCAGACAGCAGCTCAGCAGTAACACAGGCCTGCCACCACAAACCCGTCATCAGCAGAGATGTGTTCAGCCCCTACAGTTCACAAGCACTGGTTACAGAAGCACTGTGGTGAGAGACTACACCAGCAAGCACGCGCGCACATACACACACACACACACACACTCACGGATCACACACATACAGATGGCAGACACACACAAACACTCACACATAGAGGTGGCACACATTCACACACAAACAAACACATATTTAATGACAAACATACACACGCATACACACAGCCCTGTGATGTACACACAAATATAAACGCACAAACACATCAAGCTAAAGACAGACAGACAGACAGACACACACCCACACCCACACACACACAAAAGCACAAAAGACTGTGGAGGAACAGCCATGCAGGGCCACCGGGTGTAGCTCACCTCTCCTCTTCAGGGATTCAGCAATCAGTGCCGAGATATGGATATAACACATGGCAGCCTAGAGAAAGAGAGAGAGAGAGAGAGAGAGGAGAGAGAGAGAGAGAGAAAGGAGAGAGAGAGAGAGAGAGAGAGACAGGAGAGGAAACCTCAAACATATGTAATATACACTGTTGTCATTTTATAGCATAAGTGGTTCCCCAGAAGCTGGAAGATCCTTCAGATCATGTGACTAGAGACCCATTTAGGCTGCTCCTGACCACTATAACCATGAAACCGGACACCTCATTCCTGCCGTAGACAGTGTGTTCCTGGACAGCGCCAGCCCTGTCTCCAGTCTCCAGGCAGTATGACCCTTGTGGGTTGCCGTACCTCTGACACATCTCAGCTATCCTACACACCCAACCTTTAAATGTCTCTCCTCTCTCCAGTCTACAGCATGTGGTATGACCCTTGTGGGTTGCCGTACCTCGGAGAGGTCTCCGTTGCGCACGTGGATCTTGGCCATGCTCTCGAGCCAGGTGCGGCGCAGCTCAGGTGTGCTGGCGTAGGAGTTGGCCAGGCTGTACTGCAGGTCCACCAGCATCTCGGGGTCCTTCTCGTGCTCCTTCATCTGAGACGTGGCCATCAGCACCGTACGGATCCGCTTGGTCAGGTCCTTCACCTCCGCGGGGAACGACGTGCTCTGGAGAGAGGAGAGGAGAGAGGAGAGAGAGAATTAGAAAAGGGGTGATGAGAGGAAGAGGAGAGAGGATGGGTGGAATGGAGAGGAGAGGAGTAAGGAGGAGAGGAGAAAGGAGGAGAGGATGGGTAGAATGGAGAGGAATGGAGTAAGGAGGAGAGGAGAAAGGAGGAGAGGATGGGTGGAATGGAGAGGAGAGGAGTAAGGAGGAGAGGAGAAAGGAGGAGAGGATGGGTAGAATGGAGAGGAGAGGAAGAGAGGAAAGGATGGGTGGAATGGAGAAGAGGAGAGGAAGAGAGGAGAGGATGGGTGGAATGGAGAGGAGAGGAGAGGAGAGGAGAGGAGGAGGAGAGGAGAAAGGAGGAGAGGATGGGTGGAATGGAGAGGAGAGGAAGAGGAGAGGAAAAAAGAGGAGAGGATGAGTGGAGTGGAGAGGAGAGGAAGAGGAGAGGAGAAAAAAGGAGAGGATGGGTAGAATGGAGATGAGCGGAAAGGATGGGTGGAATGGAGAGGAGAGGAGAGGAATGGAGCGGAGCAGGGCAGAAGAGGGTAGAGGAGTAGGAGGAGTGGAGAGGATGAGAAGAGGAGAGGAAAGGAGGAGTAGAGAGCAGGAGAAAAGGGGGGATGAAGAGAGGAGGAACAAAGAAGAAGAGAGAATAAAGATGAAGGGGCGGAAAAGGCAAAGGGGAGAGGATTCATACTTCTTTTCAACACTCAACATAAGCCATGTAGACGCATAGCTATGACTAACTGACTCAACCACATGCAGCAGTACTTAAAGATCTCTCAGTGAAGAAGTTCTGGATATTATGAGGAAGAGAAGACACAGAACATAAAGAAAAACTAAAAGTAAAGATGAGTGAAAGCAGAGTGTATGTGGTTCACCTTGAGGGGGACGTCCCCGTTGGAGAAGTTGTTGATGATGGCCAGAGACTGCTGGAAGCGCGAGCCTCCGATGCCCCCGTCTGCAATCAGCTGACTGACCGCTTTGATCACCTGAGGGACACACGGACAGGAAGACACATGAAATCTAAATCTGAAATGCGCTACGAGTACTGTTTTTTTTATTTATTAACTGTTGCATGAAAGGCTATGGATCACAAAATTTTAACGATACATTTCACCAGAATTCATTCCTGCAAACACTCACAGTGAACTAAAAGCAAACAAACAAATGCACACACACACAGACTTGTTAAACAATAACTAACACACAGACACACACACACACACACACAAGTGCAAACACACACACACACACTTCCTGATACGCACCTGCAGGTGTGAGCGCACGATGGACTTGCCCTTGGTGAACACACACACACACACACACACACACACACACACATCCTGATACGCACCTGCAGGTGTGAGCGCACGATGGACTTGCCCTTGGTGAAGTCAAAGTTCTTGCGCATGAAGAAGTAGAGCAGGGCGGAGGCCTCGGTCTGGGAGCTGCAGGAGCGGTGATTGCAGCACTTCAGGATCTCATAGCACAGGCAGCCACACATGTCCGCCTTACCCTGGAAGAATGCCGACGGGAACTACACACACACACACACACACACAGGGAGAAACAGAGAGGGGGGAGAGATGGAGGGAGAGAGAGAGAGAGAGAAAGACAGAGACCAGAAAGAAGTAGAAATAAGAGAATGAGAAAAAATAAAAGGATAGAGTAGAGAAATTAATGAGAAAAGGGATGACATTAGAACACGAGCTACTACACTATACAGCACAATAAATGAATTAAAAAATACAGTACAGTGTATAGAAAATGCCAAAACGCTACAGGATTGAGGTACGTTGGGGGATAAACTCATTTTGAATTATCTCTTAAAGGTGCTATAAGCGATGTAACGCGGTTTCTAAGCTAAAACATTTTTGTCACATACAGCTAACCTCACCTCAACATTCGCTAGCTGCCTGTGCCCTGAATACACTGTAAAAAAAACGCCGTCTCCATGGTCAGCCTAGGCTCCAAAAACAGCCACAAACCAACATGGGCCAACCTTGCCCATAAAAACATAACAAACTGTTCCAGCAAAACACCGGCGAGATGTGTGTTTGGGAGAGTTTCAATTGCACGGGAGGGAGGGGGAGGGAGTAGCAAGCTAGCTCTCTGTTTTGTTTGAACGTAAACAGAAGTGACGTTACCCTGCATCGCTTATAGCACCTTTAATAATCTCTCTACGTGTTTATCGTGAGCCATCTGGCACTGCAGTGCAGCAGAGCCCTCATATAAACCAGGTGATGTTCAGCGCAGAAAGGCGTTTACAGCGGTGATGACTTCGCCCACCTTCTGGATGAAGAGACGCAGTGCGGCGAAGACGTGTCTGAGCGTGGTGGTGGACTGGTTGATCTGGAAGAAGAGCAGGTAGGTGTCGAACACCTTCTTCATCAGTGAGTTCTGGCCCTCCTCATGCTGAAGCTGCTTCTGTTGAACCAGGGGTGAAAAAAAAAATATGTATGTGCACCCACAAACACACACACACACACACAGACACACACATACACACACACACACCCACACACACACCCACACACACAGTTCTGCCCTGGTCTAACACAGTTAAGTATACAGTAAGTTCTCTGGATCAGTTCCAGTCAACTGTCGTATATATGGCATCCACCAGGGGGAAGCAAAGCACTATCCTGCTGTTAGGACATCTCTACTCTGCTTTGTGCTGTAAAATGATACTAACACACTCAACCCATGCTCAAGACCACACAGAAAGAAGAAGAAGAAGAAGAAGAAGAAGAAGAAGAAGAAGAAGAAGAAGAAGTCCACATTTACCTCAACAAATCAGCTGAATGTAAAGGTTTATGACCTGATGTAAGGCAATTCAGACTTACTGAGGGTAAGTGGAAGATGGCCAACTCACCTTGTGATGTTGAACAAACAGACCCAGCACGTCCAGAACAGTCAGGGCCACCTCAGTGGAGAGGTTCGCCTCAATATCCATGGGGGTCAGGACATCACCCTCAGGGATATCTAACGCACACACACACACACACACACACATAAAATAAATCCAGTAGAGCATTAGAATATTGCTTGAAACATAAAGACAACTGGCTCATTAACTCAGATGGCTGATATGGGGAAAAAGGAAGCGTGGGCCACAGAAATATCACTACTGGTCTTAAATGATCTATGTGCATGTAGCCTGAGGGTTCTCTGAGCTGTCTTTACCTGACTCCATCATCTGCAGGAGTTTGGGGTTGGTGAGGGCGTTCTTGCCCCTGATGATGGGCATAGTCTGGGAGCGGGCATGCCTGTGCCCATCCTGCCCAGACTGCATCCTGGGTAACAGAACATCCATGGGCAACGTGATTAAACAATTCATGGTACAGAAGGAAAACAAAAATTAGCAACGCCTCTGTCAAGCTGCTTCTCTGGTTCACCTTCCTTTAATTAAACTGCATGTTTTATTTTCCAGTTCAAGTTCAAGTGCAGACCACTTCGAGCCAACATTAGCTGGAGGTTAAATCTATACAGGTTAACCTTATTAAAGCAGGGTCTGACATATAGCACAGTGCATGTAGTGGTATCACAAAGACACAGAGTCAGAGTACACAAACAGGAAGTAAGGGAGAGGGGCATGCTGGGATACAAAATGGCCACCAAACAGTCACATGACACACTTGCACTGGATGTATGTAGACTGTGGGGACAGGAGGCTCTACCACCACCAACAAGAACTACACAATGATGAGCTGTTGGGGGAGGGGGGGGGTTTCACAAATACGAATGAGTGTATAGTGTGTGTGTGTGTGTGTGTACAGTACTGTGGCCATTTGTAGTTGAATCTAGGGAGCATGGCGCACGCATACATTGTATGTGAGGTCATTTGCACTAAAAGGTCATTTTTGGTCGTTTGCACCAAAATCTAGAGACAGATTGTTCTTTGATTAGGTGTTTTAAAACCTGTGGATGTTGTGGATATTAACACCATGATCTAGGAGATATTTCAAGACCAACCCCACCCTTAGACCCTTTACAGCAATTCATTTCAAATATAAACAGGAGAGCTGTTCAATTCATTGTGCTGTGGGTATATAATTTTCCCACAGTGACCAATCAACAATCTATTTAGCATCACAGTTGGCTGCTGGCAGTCGTAAACGCGCCACATGTTGTACCCAAGATCCGTAATGTATCAACTGACTCTAATGGATCGCTTTCAGACCCAAGCCTGAGACAGCCATCCAGCTAACGTTACCTGAGACAGCCATCTTGCTAACGTTATCTGAGACGGCCATCTTGCTAACGTTACCTGAGACAGTCATCCAGCTAACGCTACCTGACACAGTCATCCAGCTAATGCTACCGGAGATGGTCATTCAGCTAATGCAACCTGACACAGCCATCCAGCTTATGCTACCTGAGATGGTCATCCAGGTGAGTTCATGTTTCGCTCAGACTCAAATTAAAATAACCAGCTCTCCGTTTCAGTAGCACTGGAGCCTAACTAGTTACAGCCCTCTTAAAGAGATAATAAACAGGGCAACTTTTAGAGCAATGCTGCTTCGCAAATGACTGACAGATGTTATTTGGACACTTTTCTGCTGACATTGGATATCACATTTTTATCTGGAGATTTGAAATAGCAAGTAACTTGTCACGATTATCCTAATAGAACATCTGGAACCGGTCATTTGATTGCCCAGCAATATTGCTCAAAGTCGCCTGATGTATCATCACTCTTACAGGGAAGCTACACCAGGCACGTAACTGAAGCGTTCCGTTCGCGACGCGTAAAATCCATTTTAGAAGAATGGTCTACATGTATTTTCTTCGAATGTATGCACTGCTATCACGTCTGGTGTAGCTACTTCCATTGATTATAGCGGAAGCTAATTGTTGCAGGAGACACAACGCGAACGGAAACTTCAGTTACGTGCCTGGTGTAGCTTAGCCCTTACAATGTGATGTCTGACTACTAGAGCATAAGGCTTATGACTGATAGAATCTAGCCTACAGCAATCCAGCTTCTAAACGTATCACACCCCCTGGTTTAGGAGTGAGCCAATGGCAGTCAGTGGGCGGGCATTTACCATTGTGGGAGGAGTCCTGAGGACTGGTGGGAGGTGCTAGAGCCCTTCAGGGTGCCATTGTTCTGGGTGGCCTGAGCCAGCTTTACAGCTGCCGCTAGCTTCCTGTTCAACAACGAGCCAATCACAGCAGGGGTTATTCTAGGTGTTACCTCCACTGTCATCATCACCATCATCGTCCTCAGCACACGCATCATGTACAAACATCGGGAGACAGGCTTCAAGTGAACTGGAAGGCTAGGGTCAGCAGTGTCAGTGATCGAGTTGTCTAACGTTCAGATCCTAAAAAGTTAGTTCCATTAGAAGGTATACCAACTGGCTGAAAGGGTTTCACAGAGTAAGCGATGTGATGTTTATTAGTAGATCTTTTTGGCTGCATAATGATGCCTGAGGAAAGAAATTTTAAGCTCCTTGTTTAGAAGGAGCTATAGGCCCTGTTAACACCAGATATGGGCTAAAAACCCTTTGAGTTAACACCAGATACGGGCTAGAGCTCTTTCAGTTATCTAATCTCTGTGGAGCAGACTTAGGGACAGTTTCCCATACACAGATTAAGCATAGATCAAAAGCTCTTTTTGAGAAGAAACCATCATTGCCATCCTCTTTCAGTTTAGGACTAGGCTTAATCATTGTATGGGAATCCAACCCT